>NC_133341.1:21397530-21497530 GCF_030506205.2 Paramisgurnus dabryanus | reverse complement strand
ATCTGAGTCTTTTATTTACATAGAGAGCTGAACATTACTTCTGTAACTGTTCTGTAGATTTTTAGGAGGAGTCCTCAAGGAGGTTTCATGCAGTGTTGCACTTTGTTAAAAACTTAAGTGTGTAAACTTTTTTGTACCAGGTTTACATTCAGAGAAAACTATTTAAGTCATTATTAGGTTAAAGCAGGGGTCACCAAACTTTTTTCTCTGGGGGCCACATTATCGTTCCTTACTGTGATGGGGGGCCGGGTCAGCTATATAACATAGAATTGTATGACCCAGACCAAAATGACCACCAGCAGGCCTCATTGTGTAGTAGAGATTACTAGCCTGGCACAGCCAAAATCCCCATCAGTAAACGGCTTTCCATGGGTAGCTAGTAGGTGAGCTACCTTATAGCTAGCTCGGACAGCAGCCTGGTTTACCTGAGTTTGGCAAAGGAATACATTCTTTTGTGCAGCCAGTACGCTTTCATCCTTTGAATCCCATCTTCTCTTGCTTGCCCTCGCTAGCTAGCATACTTTTTGTGGCGGGTTTCGTGATGACGACACAGATTATATTCTTTGAAAGCTGCAACACTTTCTTTACATATAATACAAACTGCACGGTCCTCACACTGAACAAAAAAATTATCTTTGGTCCACTGTTCTTTTAAAACTCTGCACAATCTTATCAACTTTTGTTTAATGCTAGCCATTTTGCTGTCCTGAACACTGCCAGTTATGTGACAGTTATCTGCACATGCGTTGTCTGTTACTGCTTTATCGGGTGACGAAAATTTGGCAAATATAGTTAATTTTATAACTAAATATCATTTTTTAATTGCCTCATAGGGCCGGTTCAATTAGTGGGGGGCAGAGGGGCTGGGGGGCCGGTCAAAGGGGGGTGGCAGGCCTAAGACGGCCCACGGGTCTTAGTTTGGTGACCCATGTAATGTTGCGTTTACACCAGCCGCGGTAGGGGCGACTCCGCGGAGACTCCGCCCCTCCGCTCGCCTCCTGTAATCACGTCACTACTACAGCAAGGTCTGATTGGTTAACGAGGCGCGGAAATCCGCCGAAGTTCAGATTTTTCAACTCGCGCGTTTCCTGCGGCAACGTTCAATTCGCACGGAACGCGCCGCGCCTTAACCCGTCAATTAGGAAAAAAGGCTTCCCTGCCAATGATGAGTATTTCCGGCAATCCATAATACAGTTATTATCCACCAGGTGGCGCTCTTCCACAACTTATAAAACCCGGAGTATGCCCCAGGGCAGTGGTTCTTTTTCTGCGTGCGGCCCCCCTTGTATACGGTGCAAATTTGGGACAAAAAACTGTTCTAAAATGTTACATTTTAATTAAACAAAACATATTAAAGGGCGTGTTGCAGGTTGACCACCACTGTTGATTAATGGGTACATAAATCACTCAAGATATGTATATCATTTTTAAAATGTCTCAAAAAAAGGTCTTAAAGACCATTTTTTTTAAGTTTTTGGTATTAACAGTTTTTTTTAAGCAATTCGGCGATGATGTCACGTTGGGGAGAAGTGGATGAAAGCCTCAGCCAGAGCCATAGAGATAGATGAGACATTTATTGCCGTTTTATTAATACTTACGTATATAATATGGAAATCATATATACATAATAGGAAATAAATAATGTGGTATACTACAAAGTTACCCTGCTAATTATTATTTATGATATATGTGGAGATAAATAAAACCTTGCAAATCTGCTGATTTAATCCATTCATGCCCTGACCACCAGGCTAGAGAGTTTTAAACATCCTTAATCCACACTTACTAGTCTATCATATAATATCTAAAATATATTTTTTTAATGTAAATAAATAAAGTTTTGTAATATTGTTTATGCGATCATAACGAATCACACGATCATTTTATACACAGAAGCAGCGGTCAGCAGCTGCAGCGGGCTCGAAACCGACCTCATACGTACTGAAATAAACAGGCGTTCGGCGGATTTTTACATCAAAGGACGACAGGCTAGAAACCGCTCACTGATCCCCGTATTTTTTATAAATCCTGGACATGGTTGAACCTGCCGAACGGTATTAGCATTTTTATATTTGTTGAGCAGAGAGGCTGCACAGTTTGACCAGCGGGCTGCCGGAACCGGCTGCACATCAGACCGACAGACGGTGTTGCTAATATAACTCCCAATGTATAACAATTATCAGGCCGGCCAAACGGGAAAGTCCCGACTCTCCCGATTGACACTCCGCTACTGGCTGTAGGGAAGTGTGTGCGTTTTGATCGCTGTTCGAGGCTCTTACCCCGCGACCAGATGTGACGACATGCCTCACTCCAGCTTCCAGTAGCCCATCTATCTATATATCTGTCTGTCTGTCTGTCTGTCTGTCTGTCTGTCTGTCTGTCTAGTCTGTCAATCTAGTCTATCTATATCTATGTATTTGTCTATAATTTGCATTGATATGAATCTGAATATCTGAATATTGTACTTTACTCATCTCTCTAGTCACTCTCAATGCTCTTAAGGCAAATTCTCTCCCCAACGTGACGTCATGCAGTGCGTTGAGGGGGAAAGGAGAATCTTTGCAAACCTCTGTACTTTTTCGTATTGTATTCCGTTTTGTGGTAACCAACCACATAAAATACAATGGATAACAGTTTAAATGTTTATTATCAACAAGCAAATTTACCCTGCAACACGCCCTTTAAGTTATACAAAGAAGTACTGTTAGCTAGTAGCCTTATAGTTTTTTAGATTTAATTACACAGAATTCACGCTAAATGAATGTATTTTGTAAAATGTCATAAAATTGGGGCCCCATGCCACCATCTCGCGGCCCCCAGTTTGAGAACCATTGCCCTAGGGCAAACAGCTGTATGTCCGTGTATGTTTTGAGGATCGCTCTGAATCTGATCTCTATTAAAAGTCCTTCACAAAAATGGAATTATCTCAGCTTTTTGCTTAAAATTTGGTGTTTTTGAAGAAACTTACAGAAATAACACACTGTATTGCGGCCTTTAAGGTGGTGTGTGCTGAATTTGCAAATTGGAACGGACAGTTCATCCCTCAATTTCAAAATGTATATGGTAGCCACCACAGGACAAACATTGTCGTCTGAGACAATGTTGGGACGAAATGCGCCCTGTAAAAAATTTTGTCTGTTTAGGGTTATTATAGAAAGGGGACCCGCAGTGTATGTAGATAAAAACGGCTCATTCTAAGGTAATAAAAACAATACAGTTCATTACGTAAGGTCTTTAAACACCACTGATATTATAGTTATGTATATTATATTGCATTTCTGTCAAGAGATCCTTCTAAAAGTTACATAATGCACCCTTATTGTGCTATTTCTATCTGACCAGACAATGAATTTTGTTGCTATACACTCTCAAATGGTGCTTAATAGCACTAAAAGTGATTCACTTGCTCGTAATCATAGGGAGACCGCATTAAGGCCATTTTCTCACTGGCAGTTTAGTGCGTTACTGGGCACAGCTCGTATGAAAAACTTGTAATGTGAAAGCTGTCATGCGAATCCAGAGCGCACCAGGGTATTGATTCAGGGACAATCTGAAGGAAACATTTGACGAGCTCAGTGTAAAAATGCCCTATAATGCTGTATAGCACTTACTGTATGTAGAACCGTAACTGTTGCTATATGGTTCTACATGCTGTAGGTGCTACATCGCACATAAAGTGGTTCCCCTATGATTACGAGCCAGTAAACCACTTTTAGTATGAGAAAGCGAAGGTGCAAAAATACTGGACAAAACTCAAACAGAGCAAAACTGTTCCGGTTGGCTGTGTATTGTGATTGCTTGCATCACGGTATGCCCGTTTTTCCTGTTCAGCATGGACAGACAGATTGCCTATCGCTGGAATCATGGCACGTCTAGTTAGGACACAATGTGAAATTTCATTTCCTGTCATTTCATTCTCAGCAGCTTTTGAGGACCCAGCTGACCCCATTTTGTTGTTCTGATGGATTCTGTTTCTTCTTTATGTGCACAGAGATGTTCCCCTGTTCTAAGTCTAAACTACAACAGTACAGTATTTATGCTTTGTAGTAATATGCACCTAAACTCTGTCCTATTTTTGCTTCGTTTTTCTACAGTGAACATATAGTTGCTAGTTGCTATTTCGGCTTTCTTGTTCAACCAATCCATTTTTCTTAACATTTACTGCTGCATAGCACACAAAAACGCTGCTCATTAGAGGGCCAATCTACAGTCATTTAGAAGTCGAGGTAGCAAATGTAGATTACTCTTTTGCAGCACTCCATTAGACGGGAAGCCCTTGTGATTTAAGCCCCTCATCACAATGCATTCCTGTGGAATTATGCAAAGTGTCCTGTTTTCATCCATGAAAGCAATCTGTCCTACACTGATGCGGCTATCATGTCCTGGCATTCTTGTTGACAGCATTTGCACTTTTCCAATATTTAAATTCCAAAGGACTTCATTTATTTATTCAATGTACTCTGTGTACTCATTTAAAGGGACATGCTGACAATGCAGTACTTCACGGCTTTATTATACAGAAATGCGTAAAGATATTAAAGGGGACATATGATGAAAATCGGACTTTTTCCATGTTATTAGGTCCCAGTGCTTCTATCAACCTAGAAAATGTGATAAAGATCAACCCAGTAACTTAGTTTTGGTAAACCATTTTCTGCAAGCATGTGAAAAAATAGCTCATTGAAATTTGGTTCCCCATGTGATGTCAGAAGAGAATAATACTGCCCCTTTATCTGCACTATCCAACCACGGCACTGCCATTAAGTGCAGAGATCAGCTCATTTTCATTTAAAAGGACGCATCCAAAAACAGCACATTTTTGCTTACACCTACAAAGTGTTAATTTTAACATGTTATAATAAATTATCTATAGGGTATTTTGAGCTAGAACTTCACATACGCACTCTGGGGACACCAAAGATTTATTATCTTAAAAAAGTCTTGTGAAAGTGTCCTTTAACTTCAAACATTTGATTTTCCAATGCATTTACATACAGTGCTTTAATTATAATCATACTACATATAATCAATAATGCAGTAATAATAATCTTATAAGCAATTTACTTATGTGAAGAATATTTCGGTTTTGTAGTATGAAATACATCTCTGGCCTTTGGACAAGATGGTTTGTTTGGTGCTTTTTGTTTGTCCTTGAGAAAACCATCTTTAGTTACACTTTATCAATCAAGTTTGTTATCCTCTTTATGACAGAGAAAGCTGATATAATCCAAACTGATATTATTTCACCACTGCTCTTTTCTCTGAGTTTCTTTTAGAAACATAACCAAACCAATCTGGCAGCGGCTGTGACAAATTCCATCTATCCAAACACTGTCCTGCTGGTTAATTGGAAAGACAAGTTTGGAGATATAATTAAGCTTGTCTTCTGGTCAGCCTCTTCACTCCAAAGGACTGTGCAATTACAGTCTTACTGACTAGTGCTTCTGTCTATTATTGGCCTTAAGCAGTGTTTCCCATACATAGGCTCTACTTGGGCGCTGCGCCCAGGTAAATTGCGACCCGCCCAAGTAAAAAAAAATCACTTTACGAATTTCCGTATTTCTGAACTCGACTGGATGACCCATGTTTTGGAGAGAGGGAGAGAGAGAGAGAGAGAGAGAGAGAGAGAGAGAGCGCGAGAGAGAGGTGGGGGTCGGGTGACCGTGAAGATGATGCACGCGTCATAAACTCATCATCCAGCGCGGCAAACTGGAACTGCAGCAGCACATACGGAGCAGCCAGGGAACACACTGCGACCAAAATGGTCGCATATGCTTATGTGCATATGTGTTTATAGCATCTAAGTTGGCTTCATTTTGCGTGCAAGCACGTTGTGTCTCTCCGGTTGAGTGTCCGTTCACGTGCTCTCTGTTTCTCAATGAATTGGGCGCGACGCGAAGCAACCTCAGTGTCACATTGTATCCTTTCATGTTTCTGAACTTGAGCAGAGTTTTACCATTAGAGGTCTTTCTTCACTGAGGACGCGGGACCCGTACGGTTCCGGGTTTATATTTTAAATGGTCAGATGGGTCCGGGTCGGTCCTAGTTCATTTCTTCGGGTCCCAAGTCTGATTAATATTGTGTGTAAAACCCGAGTCGATCGGAGAACGGCCGTGAGCGCTACCGTGCTAAAGCTCGAGTGCTGTTTTAGCGTGCCTCCGGTTTCTATGGCGATAGCAACTGGCTCTTGTCACGACCACGCGCCGCTTCATTTTCTTTATCCCATTTTTTAATAGTCTTACTATTAATAGACAATATCTTTACTAAAATCTAAACAGTTTGCACAGAGATTGTAGCAAAAAGCAGTGCTAATACTGAATGAGCAAAGCTCTAGCTGACTCAGGATATAAAAAACGCAAAGCTGTAATGTAAAGTCTGTCATCGGGACAGCACAGCAAGTAGACTTTTAAATCTGAAATAATTAGTGGATTAACCTTTTTTTAATCGGCAAAAGAGAAATAGAAAGCAGTAAAAGTGCCTATCTAATAGAAATTATTACCATTATAACAGTCACATTTATAATCTATAGACCTGCACTCAGTGGCGGCGTTTCACGAAAACCTAGGGTATGGCAAAAATTCTTCGTACAAGGCGGCCATTCAAATAACGAATCTATGAAACCACATTATACCCATATGTTTACATACTCCACCAACCTGTATAAAATCATACTATGATTGCACGGATGTACACTTACTGACAACAATACGGAAGCAATACAAATGAAAAACAAAAACAGAAATCATGGTTGTTTAAAATGCTTTTCAAATGTTGTCATTCTTAACTAAGTGGAACTCCAGCAACAGATAAAACTAAATCAAGATAATATCAAAACATACTGTAACATCCCTTCACAAATCTTGTCATGACAGCCGCCAATAAACACTTATAAAACACAATAAAGACTTTTAATGATGTGATAGAGCACACGTAGTTAACCCAGCCAGCAAACCAACTAAGACTAAAACACTAAATAAAACTCTTAGTAAAACAGGGCTAAATGCAAAAACAAGTCTTACCTTTTGTCGTCGTGCAGTTTTTATTCCACAAGTCGTCATATTCAAAAACGCGCGCAAATAATTAATACGATTCACTTCGACTGCGCTACAATTTCCCAGTGTAAGAGAACATGTTTATTTATCCACAGAGAACAAATCGAATTGAAATGGCATTGAAATTGAATTGAACAAATCATTTTACTTCTGGAATAATGTATGCAATATGCATTGCGCGAGTGTGGGGGAGAGTCTGTTTGAATGTTAAAACAAAAAGAGGAGTTTACTTGCGAAAATAAAGATTATAACAACAGCGGTCATCATGAAACCTCCTGCACAATTCAATCTGCGCTGCAAGAACGACAGGGTGATGACATCAAAGTACCGCGAGGGTGAGGCGAGAAATAATAGGAAGAGTTTGCTTTCAAACCGCTCTCGCGGCACGTTGATGTCATCCACATGTCGGTCCTGTATTATAGCATGAAGTCGAGCACACGCGTAAATTATCCATATTAGTGATGTACCAATGTTCAGATATGTTCTACTTAAAATATTTAACATTATTTTTAATGAGCTTCATTATAGCCTGTTGATTTCTGGTGTTTTGTCTGAATTGCCATACGCAAACGCCGCCCCTGCCTGCACTGTCTATATAGGCTATAGTATACATAGTATGGTATATAATTGAGTTTGATAAAAGGGGTCATCAAATTGCTTCATATATCAGTGCAAAAACATCAAGTTTTTTCGTGGTGCTTTGACAAACAGTATCAGCTTTGTTTATGGCAAAAAAAGTTTGGGGTGGTTAGATTAATGACCTATAATGTGAAATTAATATGAATGTTTTATAAATCAAAGTATTATGTTGTGTCACACATTATTAGTTCTTTGTTACATGTATAGTAGACAATTTTTTGTCGGTGGATAATAATGATTGCCCTTTTCACCAGCTACCACCACAAGTAAATTTCAGATCTGTGGGAAACACTGGCCTTAAGCAACCACCCTTAGCAACGTAAACATTATGTGAAACATTCAGTTGCTGTTCACAGTCGATATGATGTCAAAACCCAACTTATTGACGGTGGGTTTTGACGTCATTACCACGTTGGGTTTTGATATCAGTTTGACGTAGGGTTTTGACATCAGGCCGATGTTGGGTTTTGACGTCAGGCCGACGTTGGGTTTTGACGTCATTATGATGTTGGGTTTTGACGTCAGTTCGACATCGGGTTTTGACGTCAGTTCAACGTTGGGTTTTGATGTCAGATCGACATTGGGTTTTGACATCAGTTTGACGTTGGGTTTTGAAGTCAAAATGACGTTGGGTTTTGAAGGCAAATTGACGTTGGGTTTTGATGTCAGGCTGAAGTTTGGTTTTGATGTCAGGCCGATGTTTGGTTTTGACGTCAATTGGATGTTGGGTTTTGATGTCAGGTTGAAGTTGGGTTCTGAGGTTGGGTTTCAACATCAGGCTGATGTTGGGTCATTTTGATGTTGGGTTTCAATGTCAGGCTGACATTATGTTTTGACGTGAGGCCGACGTTGGGTCATTATGACGTTAGGATCTGACGTTGGGTTTCGACGTCAGGCTGATGTTGGGTTTTGAGGTCAGTCCAAAGTTGTGTTTGAAAATGGGTTTTGAAGTCAGTTCAATGTTGGGTTTTGACATTGGATTTACGTCAAAACCCAACGTTGGATTGACGTTGGATTCATGTAAAAAACCAACGTTGGATTGACATTGGATTTACGTCAAAACCTGACGTTGGATTGACGTTGGATTCATGTAAAAAAACAACGTTGGATTGACATTGGATTTACGTCAAAACCTGACGTTGGATTGACGTTGGATTTACGTTGGATTTAGGTCAAAACCCGACATTGAATTGACGTCAAAACCCAATGTTGGGTTTTGATGTCAGGTCGACGTTGGGTTTCAACATCAGACTGACGTTGGGTCATTATGATGTTGGGTTCTGACGTTGGGTTTCAACATCAGGCTGACGTTGGGTTTCATTTGTGTTTGAAAATGGGCTTTGAAGTCAGTTCGATGTTGGGTTTTGATGTCAGTCCAACATTGGGTTTTGATGTGAGGCCGTCAAAACCCGATGTTGGATTGACAATGGATTTAAATTAAAACCCAACATTGGATTGATATTGGATTGACGTTGGATTTACGTCAAAACACATTGTTGGTTTGAAGATGGATTGACGTTGGATTTACATCAAAACCCCACGTTGGATTAAAGTTAGATTTATGTCAAAACCCAACGTTGGATTGACGTTAGATTTACGTCAAAACCCAACGTTGGATTGACATTGGTTTGACATCAAAACCCAACATTGGATTGACAGTTCGATGTTCAGTTTGATGTTCGGTTTTGACGTCAGTCCGACATTGTGTTTTGATGTCATTATGACAATAGTTTTGATATAAGTTAGACAAGGTTTTTTTCGTCAGTCCAACGTTGGGTTTTGGCATCAGTCCAATATTGGATTTTGACGTCAGGCCTAGAGCTGTAATCTGCCTTAAAAGTTAGGCCCGAAATGACCGGAGCCCGACCGAATGATCACAGAATGCAGCCCGAACCCGAAAGTACATTTACATTGACAGCTTTTAAACAGCCTGAACCTGTTTACAGCCTGACATTATTTAAATGTGCGCGCACACACAGCTTTTGTCAAGAATGAGTAATTTACACAGGTTTTAACATTATTTATTAATGACTAACTAGGCTACACGTCACTTGGAAGTTGAAACAAAGAAAAAAATAAGTCATCTGTAACATCGTAACATCTCGTTCTAAATACGCCTATGCAATACACTATAAATAGGCCAACATGCCAATAAAAACAATTATTTCTTAAAGAATTAAATTAAAGGATAATTCCGGTATTTAACACTTTGAGTTTCATTTCTGGTTTGTTTTGGATGAACTACAGTAATGGACAAAGAAATTTTGACAATGGGTCGTGTCTTGACTTTTTGAATCGTTTGGAAGCGTCTCTTGACTGCTTCAGAATGGAAGTCAATGACCATGCACAAACATGTCATTAAAACAACACTTAACGTTCATTTTCAAAACTGTACTACTCACCGAGTGGTTTGTGGTGTTGATCCCTCATTTACCGCGCAAAGGCGGAGCACAAGCCCGAGCCCAGCACGAGCCTGTGTAAAATGTTAGAAATGAAGCCCGAACCCGACCAAACTCGTCGGATTCCGGATGACTTCTTGCACAAACCCACAGTGATCAGCATGATCTTGCGGCTATCACTGCTTTAACGAAAGCGACTGCTCTTCGCATCTTTCATGTTTTCATTTTGCGAGCGTGTGGAAGTTGTGTGAACCAATTTCCTCTATTGGTCTGAAACGCATCTTAATACCAGGTGTAAACAGGAACATTAATGTGCTTAAATTTTTCGTTTTTAAATTAGGTAAGATGGTAAATGGATTGCGTTGTATTATATTTGCACTGCTAATACATGCACTAGCCATGGGCTTTTTCAATTTGATATGCTTGATGTGTTTCGTCTGGAGCAAAACTGGATCAACGTTTGCTGAATTACCCGCCACTTAGATGCCATCTGCTAGTCACTGCACGAATATGGACATATTATTCTCATTTGTTGTTGTTTACCATCATTTTGCTCATGTTTGAACCAACATAGCATAACCGATGACAGATTGGTGTAATCACAAGGAGCTCCGAGGCAAAACAAATGTTTATATACAGTACAATGCAATTCAAGCCATTCAGACACCTAATTGTTTTTTAATGTGCCCGTCATAACAGGTTGTTATAAAGCTGACCATAGCCCTTACGCTCAGAGCATGAATCACTCTCCTTGTACAAGGATGTAGTTGGAGTGCTTCAGACAGAATCCTAATATACTCATCACCCCATACAAACATATGCTTGGGCTTTCTGGCTCACTGACAGAGTCAAAGTGATGTTTGTACCAGGCAGGCAAATGCATGGAGGTAAAAATAGATAAACCTGCACACCCTTAAACTTCATAAATGGTAAACTCACAGGAGAAAAGAAACTGTGTACCTGCGTCAGGGAGATCATGTGGATTTCAGATCTGTGCTCCTGGGGTTCATGAATTGTAGCACTTCTTGGTTTCTGCTCATTTTATTTAGAGATTTTTTATATTTTCAGATAAAAAGTAAAATTTTCGCTACTTGGCTTAAGAATATTTGCCAACCAGGTCCAGTCGGATCTGTGTCTTCCCGGATGTGTTCAGGTCCAGCTTTTAAATAATAGACGAGTCCGTGTCAGTTCTGGGTCCAGCTTTAAAATAATAGACGTATTGGGTCCATTACAGGTCCAGCTTTTATAATAACAGACGGGTCTGGGTCGGTTCAATGTAGCACATTTACGAGTCTCTTCAGTTCGGGTAAAATTTTTTGCACCCTTGTAGACTTCTAAAGGGGACATTTCATAAGCCTTTATTAATATGTAAAATAAATCGCAAGTGTCCCCAGAGTACTTATGTGAAGTTTAAGCTCAAAATACCATATAGATAATTTATTATACAGTAGCATGTTAAAATTACCACTATGTAGGTGTGAGCAAAAATGTGCCTTTTTTGGGAATGTCCTTTTAAATGCAAATAAGCTGATGAATACAAATACTGATCAGTGATCACCATGATGGTGGTTTGTTGACATTGAAACTCAATTGTGCTATCAATTATTATTCTTTTCTTTCTCTCTGCATTTAATGGAAGTGCCGTGGTTGGATAGTGCAGATTAAGGGGCGGTATTATCCCCTTCTGACATCACAAGTGGAGCCAGATACAGAATTAATGACCTATTTTTTTCACATGCTTGCAGAAAATGGTTACCAAAACTAAGTTACTGGGTTGATTTTTTTCACATTTTCTAGGTTGATAAAATCACTGGAGACCCAATTATAGCACTGAAACATGGAAAAGTCAGATTTTCATAATATGTCCGCTTTAAAGTTGATTGATTTGTTTTATTTTAAATTACATCCCTTAAAGCAAAAATGGTCATTATAATAATCATGAATTATACTTTTGAATTCATGTTGATCATTATCAAATCTTATTATGAGCGGAGGGAAATTAGTAGGATTATGTTTCATTAAATTATGCTTGGACTAAGTGTAATGTACCTCAAGATATTTATTTAGATCTATAATTTATGGAATTATTTTTGCTTTTGTCTATATGACAAAATCTAATAAATCTTTTAAAGTTGCTTTCTGGAAAATCTTGTTCATAAACATTAGTTTATGAAGGTCAACGTAGATCATTTTGTAGCAGTTCAAAAGTTTGTGGGTTTGATCCTCTGGGAATAACCATACTGATAAAAATGCATAGCTTAAATGCACTGTAAGTCGCTTTGAATAAAGCATCCGCCAAATGCATAAATGAAAATGATACATGGGTGTCTGTTCAAAAATTCTGACTCATGGTGGGTCTGTTGTAATGTACTATTATAGAATTATTAATAGGAAATATAATTGACTCCTCAAGTGTAATGGATAGTAACTAATAGTCTAACTATTATTGCAACTAGTTTTAGTTCGATAGACAGATGGGAATCTAAATAAGGAAAATCATGTGTTATGATCCCTGATAAGACCAGAACCCCAGGTGATAATATCCTTGAAGGCATCATTAAACTTTATTGTGCCCCAGAAGTTCTGCAAGGTATTTTTCAGGGTGGATAGCCATTCCATCTGTTTAGCATTTATATTCTGAATAATATTCCCAACAATATGATTAAAAATGAAATATGGTTTGTACAGAAAAAAAAATGCTTTTCTTTCTATTTAAAAGGGTCTTCGTATGCATTCGTGTTGTAGAACAATGAAAGAGGACACATTGTGCTCTGCACTTTCTAAAAGTAAGATATATCTGCTCAGTCACAAAATGGCATTTGCAAGATAGATAGCAAAGATGCAACACTTGATCTTTGTTCATTTATTCCACTTGTGGTTCCTCTATTCCTGTTCAGAGGATGTTCTGCGTTAACGGTAATAAATCTTTGGCACAGATGAGAGAGACTTCATAGGAGCTGCACACTGGTTGGCCCTTCATTGCTCATGCGTACCTTAGGCAACTCGACAGGCGGAATGGATCGCTAACGTTGATAGATGCTCCGGCAGTGCTGCATTATTTCACCTTTTCAAAAGCGTTTGAGAGGCAGCCTGTCAAAAGGCCAGCTAGAAGTCGCCTCACGCCTCTGTTCCTTTGCCACGTGCCCTTATAATGTCAGTACCCAAGAGTGTATGTGAAGAAGGGGTGGGTGAAGAGTCTCCCACAGATTAAATACATTGACTGTGATTAAAAATATAGTTATCAACCTGAGAACAGGACAAAGCATAAAACATCATATGTGTGTTCAAGAAACAGTTCACCCCAAAATTATGTTTGTATTTTTTTTTATCATTTTACTTTATCTTCTTTTGTGGAATACAAAGGGTGTTTCTACATCTACCTTTTCTGTGCAATAAAAAGAAAATGGTGGCAATAGATGTCAAGGAAGATTTAAGATTAGATTTACAGTGAGTTCAGCTATTGAATGGCTTCCAAAGACTAAATAAAAAATATAGGGAATATAGAGCATGTCATATGGACTACTTTTATTTCACGTTTGTGGTGCTTTTGGTTCTTTATGGGGCTTTAAAGCTCCCAGTCCTTATCCACACTTTTATGTATGGAAGAGAATAAGGTAAACATTTTGAAATTTTCTTTTTAACAAACTACAACCAGTTTGGAACAACATTATGGTGACTTAACAAAAAAGCCATGTCACAAAATTCATTTCCGTGACGGGAGCGCCGATGTCTTTTCCGTGTCACTCCCACGGATTTCTTGTGTCATTTTATTTATTGTTTTCTCATTGTTTTTTCTTATTTTCAAATCATTGTCGGTTGGGGTTAGGATGTGCTTTTATGTTAGGATGTACTTTTTATGTATTGGTTTCTACATGTTTTTCTTCTGGTTTTAAAACTATTCTCGCCTGGAGTTGGGGTTAGAGTTGGGGTTTGGGTTAGGATGTCTAAAAATGTAACAGAAAGTGATGCTAAACCCAACCCCAAGCGACAATGGTAAGAAAATAGGAAAAAACTATAAGAAAACAATACATAAAATAACACGAGAAATCCGTGGGAGTGACACGGAAAAGACATCCGTGCTCCCGTCACGGAAAAAAGCTGAATTCCGTGACATTGACATGGATAAAGTGATCAAATTTTTCGTTACTATAACACGGATTTCCGTGAGATCAAGTTGGTAAGGAATAATTTGCGGGTCATTAAATTAGTCGAAAATAATGCACACCCAAGGTGATAATGCGGCACGACGCAAAGCAGGGTGCCATTACACTGCGGATGTGCATTATTTTCCAAAAATTCACAGGACCGGAGTCAATTATTCTGCTTATACCACAGTTATCACAGATATTGCTCTGGTGGTTCTTTTAAGACATTTGACAGATTAAGTGTGCATTTATCGAAAAATTATGCACAATCATAATTAGATTGAGACTTTAGCCTGGATTTTACAGACACATATTTTGTTTACGGTCCTGTTTATAGGAGGAAATACATTGTTTGCTGTGGTTTTCAGTGTTACCGTTGCTGATATGATTAGCAAACTTCTGCTTTCTACCCAGTGGCAAACATAATCCGTCTCTTGGATATAACAGAGACAGATACACAGAGGATTTTTTTCCCCTGCTTGGCAGTGTCAGTTTTTTACCGACTGCTGTAAAGCAACATAAGAGCGTATCACCACAGACAGCACACTCAAGATGTATGAGAATGAGTAAAATTAGACATAATGATGAATCAACAGTAAGTCATTCGTTTCTTCATGCCCTTCTACTCCAGACGTTGTTTATGGGCTTAACTTAATTTGGAGAGGAGATTGCAAAGGCCATTTTTCAGCCTGCTATATTATTAGTGAAACATGACAGCAATTACACGCGACACTTAATCCATAACAGGGGGTGCCTGCGTAAACAGGCCTGATATCCAGGGTGTTGCGGCATCATGTCATTAGTCACGAACTTTACGCCTTTTAAAGTCAACAGACTATAGTGTTGTTTTGTTTCATTTCAATTTCACTCTTTTTATAGCAACACCATCAGTGTCCCTATCTGCATTGTTAACCACATGGTCTTTTCAAATATTTAAAATGTCACGTGGACACACACACCAGAACAGGAGCCTCCTCCTCTTAAAATCCCCCTGTTCAAACAGATCTGATTTCATGGAGAGGCCTTCCATTGTAGTTTCAGGGATCTGATCAACCTGAATAAATAAAGACTTGACATTTCTATATGTATGTCTCTTTAATTGATTCTCTGCGCACACGTTCCCTCAGGGTAGGGTAATCAGGAGAGTTGATCAGGCAGAACTGCGAAACACAGCCAGGCAGTGACCCATAGTCAGCCACGATTGAAAGAGAGACCTGCGTTATCTCACACCCCAGTTAGTGCTTCTATTCTTAGGAATGACATGATAAGGGTTTATTGACCACTCTGTGTTTAGCCTGGAAAGACGGTAGATGGACAGAGTTTGAGGATATTCTTGTAATTTTACAATGAATCCCTTATCAAAATATTTTGTTAGTTTATTTTGTTAATTTATCTTGTATTTACATTGTCTTGTAAATGCCATGATAATAATATGTGACCCTGCCTGGGAAGTCCTGGGCTGGGTTTCCCGATAACGATTAAACTTAGCACTTAAGAGCGCTTTCTACGAGCTACTTAACGAACATTCGTTGTTCATTTACGTGCGTTTTCCAAAAATGCACGTGAAGCGATCGCTCCCAGCTGGGTTTTAAGTGCTACTTACGAGTCGCTATCCGTTTGTCAAGTGCTGAAATGTCACCAATAGAATGACTCGAATTTGTAGCAGAAGCTTGTTTAGGCTAATGATCTTTAGCCGATGTGCACTAATATTTTTTATAATATTTTTTATTATTGTTCAATGACCTTTTAAATGTTTTAAAATGGTTCATAATGAAATATTATTTTCCGTATTTAGTTAGGACTCGTCCCACTGCAAAATGCCTTCTGCATTTTATCTTATAGTTTAAATTATTATTATTATTATTTGTAATATGTTATATTTATTATTAGGGATAATTGCATTGTACCGTAAATATTTATTTGGTTTCTTTAATCAGATGCCATACCCTTCAAAACATTTTTTTTTACTGTAGCCTAGATGAATTATAGCAGCAATTGGTGGGAACCATTTATCAGTTTGCTAGTACCAACTTTTACCAAAATTGTACCAAATATGTTTTTCTTCATTATTAATTTATGTTTAGTCAATTCAATTTTATTTCTCGTTTGAATTTTGAATATATTATATTAAAGTAATTTAAACAAATAAACAAAGAAAACCCCCCAAAAATAAATATAGCCTACATTTAAAACATTACATTATCGTTATTGCAGGAGTGCAATTTGCTGGTTGTCCTGCAGGTGACCTTGTAACATGATGCACTTATGAATGAACGATTACTCCAGAGTACTTGTAGATCTACGATGATTTTCAAGTGCTACTTAAGCTACGAAGCTTTTGGGAAACGGCCCGTAATTCTAAGATGATTCGTACGATCGTTTTTACGATCTACTTAGCCTTACGATGCTTTTTGGAAACCCAGCCCTGGCTATAGTCTGATAATCTAATTATGATATTAGTGATACCCTTTCAAAAAGTACAAAAAGTTCATATTAGTACATTAAAAGTACATATTGGTACCAAATAGTATTAGTGACTCAAAGATATTGGTACATATTGGTACAAAATGTACAGTACACATATGTGTACCAAATAGGTAGGTAGGTAGGTAGGTAGGTAGGTAGATAGATACTGTATATAGATTTGTATTTCAACTTGCTAACAAACACACTCTTGTTTGTGTCTCTTCTCCATAGGTCTAAAACGCTGCTACACATGTGACATCTGCAGCGTCACGCTAAATTCAGTGGCACAGTACCATGCACACCTGCAGGGCTCTAAGCACCAAAACAAGTAAGTGCCAACACAAACCACACCCAAACATGACCGTTTCAAACACAAACTGTCAGGGCCGGCTCGTGGGATTGGTGGGCCCTAAGCAAAGACCATGAAGATGGTCTACTGGTATCACTGTAATCTGTATTTATTGTTTTCAGTACATTTTCATGTGTGAATTACTCGGATGTTGTTTTAATATTAAATCTTTGTGGAGCAGGGCTCAAAGCAAATAATTTTTCCCATGGCCTGGTCAGGCTCGTGGATAAAATGTTGACTTTCCTTCCAAATATTCACTAGCCACACTGCAAAAAGTAATAGTTACAGTAAATAAAATAAAATAAAATAGGAATAATTATTGTTTTTGACTCAAGTCATCTTAATAAATAAGGTTATGACACCACAAACTACTAGCCTAATTTTTATAAATTTCAAATACTGTTGAAGTATACCGTCATTAATAAAATAAGACCAAATAATTAACTAGCAAAATAAAACAACAAAAATATGCACATAAAATAGAACACACTGTTTTTTCTCTAACTAGTTTATGGGTTAAAAAAGTAATAATAATCAAATGTCAAATAGCATTGCATAGTTTTCACTCTGTAAGTTAAATATAGATTAATTCCTATCAAAGTTACAAAAGAGAATCATTCATCAATCATCCAATATGCTGTTACACATGCATTTTATTTCTTAACTGTTCACATTCAGTATACTCAGTGTGGACATTTTGACAATTTTGTGTATTTTTTTTTTTTGTTTAAGCGCACAAAGATGTGGACAAGAATTAATTGCATGCTTTCTGAGATAAAGCTTTCTATGAGCACGCTACAGATTCAAAACTTCTAACACAACTCATGCGTTTGCAATAAATTGGCAAGGCTTAAACAGGCGATGGCCACGGACCATTGGGCAGTTCTCACCATTTCTGTGATTTTTACTGTATGCAAAATAATGAGGTCTCTGCAAGCGTAGTGCTTTTGACTCAGCGTGTCCATGAGTATACTGTAATGTAAGCACTACTAACGGTTTAATGCGGTCATTGCTTATATCGCCAGTAGGACAGGTCGGCCCTGCAAACTGAATGGTAAGTAACTGTGACACAGGGTTGGAACCATTGCTTTGAGGATATCACATGGTACTGTTTCCTTTCATTGCCATTTCTAGGAATAAAAAGTGGCATTTCCAATTAAAAGTCATTCATTGCAGTCCTAAAACATTGTACAAAGGGTGACTTACAGTAATAGTATCTTCAACACATATGTGAATATAAGTCCCATTTTTGTAGTTTTCCTGATATTTGGATTGGATAAAGAGAGTACTGTACCTGTATCTTCGTGTTTTCTTTAAATACGTTTTACTTGAGACATTCCTAAATCTATAATGGTCTTTTCTTTATGTGTCTTCTTCTTGATCCAAGTCCATCACTTGGCAGTCAGTGAGCTGTCCTCCTCCTTTCAAACTTAGCTTAAAGCGCATTTGAAGCAGTTACTCTATAATTTTTGTGCTGAACCCAATTTCTCTGTTTACACAGCCGTGCCAGTCTTCAACTGTGCAGACATTAGGAACTCATCCAAATTTGAGATCTGAGCCAGCATTGAGACCACACCATCAGTCTGTTCAGCTCTCAGTAGCCAATTAACAATCGTTCTCCTTTACTCATCAGTAGTCAAACATCAGCACTCGGATGTGAAGCGTTTTATGATTTTCTGCCAATGGATGTATTGGAAGTCTTTCTTGTTCTGTGGACCAGTAGCATATGTTTTGTGGGTGTCCTGGGTTCTGCCTGGTGATGTGGTATTTTAAAGCGGACCACCTTGAGGGATTGACACACACATGCATGTTGACACCCAAACATGCAGTGGGTTTTCATGGAGTCTGCACTAACCCATTCTCACCTCTCTGTATATAAGTCTTGTGTCATGCTTTAGTAATTTAGATGGGTCTGTTTCCTTCTCTTCTGATAAACTCAATGTCACGTTCTCCATGCCAAACATGGGAGCGGGGAACAAATGTTGCCTCAAGCACAGAGATTGGACATTGCCATGCTGCACATACAGATGATCAGAGCCACGAACACACATACGGTAAAACACACTCTTTAATCTTGCTCTAAAGGCATTTGCCCATATGAAAAGGTATTAGATCTTAAGTCATGACCTGAGCTGTTCAGTCTATATCACTGTAAAACACTACAGGAGTGTTTCTTTGATTGTGTGTACGTGATACAAAATTCAATGAGGAAATTCAATTCTCATTCATTGTGGTGGTTGGTGAAACAAATTATCCACTCATGATAAGGATACTGATAAGTCTCCAGATCGATAGACACACTCCAGCAGCTTAAATCAAAACCCTGCCTTTTCCCTTCATCGTTCAATCAAACCTGCAGCCAGCCGATAAGCTAAACATGTTGCTTATGCCAGATTATGTACAATCTTTAATTTGGTCATTTGGTTTAGCTTTGATTGATGTTTTATCCACCTCTCGGCATTAGAGTATTTTAATTTCCTCACTTCTCAGGTTCATCTAAGAGCAATTCCTAGCTGATGAGTGCAATATCTCTTTCAAGCTGTGTGTCTGATTTGTGATGGGTCACCTTGATATCTGAAAATACTGTATTTGGTTCAACATTTTGTTAGTTGTCTTGCTGTCTAACAGCAGCTGTCTTTTGAGGCAGTATTTGACCCTGAACTGAATCCTCGGATGGTTCACGCCACGCCACACATCCATTTTCTTACGCAGGCTCATGCTCACCATTGAGATCCCCATGGTATGTTATAAAAGGCATGAAATAATTGCCTAATATGCCTAACTGTAAATACCGTACAATGCCAATCTCTATCTGGTCTGTTTCAAGCAGCAGTCAAGCGCTCATCAATGTCAAAATAATATGATGGCCAATCAAATCAAAGAAGAGTTATTGTTTACAGAAGCTGAGCTTGAGCTATAGTACAAACTACAGAGTGAGTGGGCGATGCTTCAGGTTGTTAACAGTAGTGACAGAGCAAAACACGATGCAAGTAGCTAAACCAGTGCTCGCAGTACTGGCACTTTTATATTTTAATCTTTCAAGCGTACCTTCACTTTCTCTTGCGTACAGTGCCACCACTTCTCATGATGATTTGGCCTCCTAGAGCAGTTTTGACCTGCACTGACATTTGTGCTTTTTTCATTTGCTTAAAACATAATATTGGCAAAAGTGTTAAGCGCAAACT
This sequence comes from Paramisgurnus dabryanus, assembly GCF_030506205.2. Taxonomy (NCBI): domain Eukaryota; kingdom Metazoa; phylum Chordata; class Actinopteri; order Cypriniformes; family Cobitidae; genus Paramisgurnus; species Paramisgurnus dabryanus. Next base: position 21,477,295 of record NC_133341.1, on the reverse strand, counting down.
GGGCTACAATATTATGTGAGCAACATGTTTGTATTTTTGAGAGAAAATGTTTATGCATAGTTTTTGAAAAAGCAAAATTTTTAAGTCACTGATAGTGACACTTTTTGCTTAGAGAGGCCATATGCGAGGAGGCATGTAAGCTCCTTAAAAATCTGTGATTGACACCTGAGGAAACAAAGACTTGCATCATAAGCCACCTTTTTCTGTAGTAAAACCATGGTTTTATAAGGTATACTTTTAAAACCATAACAAAATATTTCAATAGAATATATATATATATTATCTATTGAAATATATAGTGTATTGGTATTTCAATCTCTACTATCGATATTTTAAAAACCCATCAAATCCCTCTGTGCGTCAAACGACCTCCTCTGACGCTGCTGTAGTTGTCGCTGTCCAGTTGTCTGTCATATACGGCCAGTTAGCGGGGGTGAGAAAATGGCAGAAAATTTAAAAACACTTGCAGCTTTCAAAGCCGACGTGTGGAGGCATTTTGGCTTAAAAAAGTAAAAAATCTGCTCTATTTTTAACATTTTTGATCAAAAAGAAAAAGTATTGCAATGTATTGCAACATGCAATGTATTGTATCGTAAAATTATGCATTGTATCATGATACATGTATCATGATTTGTATCGTATCTTGTCAAGATAACTAATAGTAAGTTGACATAAGCAAAGATTTTTTACAGTGTGGTTTTACTGCAGAAAAAGTGCAACCATGTTTTTGGATAAATGCAATTTGTATTATCATATGTTTAATAGAAAAACTGGTCATCTGTAATGAGACAAAATAAATTTGTGGTTACTGTGGTTTAGCTACAAATAATATAGTAAATTGTGTTAAATTTAGTAAATGGTAAGCTCTTCTCTTATGTTGATTCGACAAAAACAATGCCAGCAGATACGTGTCATTGACAAGCATTCATACCTGGCATGTGGGTGTTTGTAAGCATGCATATTGTTTTCTGTGACAGTTTTTAATAAAAGAGAGTACTGTAAAACCATTGGATATTTGACATCTACAAGCAATAATATAACAGAATAAAATAATTATGGTCTTGTCATGGACATTATCTGTTGCTTCACTTTAATTTAGAGTACTCGTTTGATTTGGTGTATTTTGTGACAGTCCCTCTTTTAGCACCAATCAATCACAAATCACTTTATCCTTCTCCTCTTTCTCAGTGGATTAACTGAATCAAATCTGCTGTCATCTGCAGTTGTAAATTTTACAGAGACCAGTCATTAGACTTATAAAGGGCACTTATTTCATTGCTTAAATACATATTTTTCACATACCGTACATTTTTGTAGCTCCATATATCCTGCCTTACTCAAACGCTTTAATTTAGTACAAAACTCATCGATCTGAAAAGCGCTGTGTCCCTGATTGGCCAGCTAAGCTGTTGTGATTGGCCTGAATATTTCTGACATCAGCCAGAAATGTGACGCTCCTTGCCATGTTTGAAAGATTCCCTCACAATACAATGCCGACAGGAGTCCGAAGCGGGTGGAATTATAGTAATGTCAGTCCTGTCCAAGGCCGAGGAAGTAAACGGTTGCCTACAATCGTGAATCGGACCATAGGTGCTCTTTAAGAACTTTTTGGGCATTTTTATTAGGGGGAAAAGAAATAGAATTGGATAAAATATTAATAGAGATTATAAATTTAGGAGTATAAACTCAGTAAAAGCTTTTATTTTAATTTAAAAATAAAAGTTCTCTAGCACCTCTCAAATATGGGTAGATTTCTTCAAAAACACCAAAAATTTAGCAAAAAGCTGAGATTATTCCATTTTTTGTGAATGACTTTTGATAGAGATCCCATTCAGAGCGATCCCTTAAAACATACATGGAGTTCTTTCGCTTTCACGTGAGGTGATACTTTCGGGTTGTATAAGTTGTGGAAGAAGCCACCTGGTGGATAATGGCGGTATAGCGGAAAGCCAGAAAAACTCGTCATTGGCAGGTAAGCGTTTTTTTTTTCTAAATTAACGAGTAAACTTGTCCATGGCGGGGAAAGAGTAAAGATACACACAATGTCAGACATCATTTTTAATGCTGTGTACACATCCATATGCAAATAACCAGAGACAGTCAGTTAGTCTTCTAATTAATACAGTTAAGAGATTAGATAAAGAAGATATAGAGAGAATAAGAAACAGAAAGACTCCTTTCTCCTCTCCTTGTTCAGTATCAATAGGTCAAGACTCATTACTTTACTACTGTACACTCCTGTTACGTCATTCATCAACGTTATCAAAAAGCACACCCCCCATATCCCCAGAATGTGTCCTGTACACATTTTCTCCATTCCCCTCATACTCACACACATTTACTTCTTTTTACTCCATGTACTCCAATGTACAAATTGTATTTCTTGGAAACACACTGATGCAGGCATTCAGAGTGATGTTTGGAGATTTTGACAACCTGTCATTACATATGGCCAAATTCCATTAGAACTGAAAATTGCTGTGCCTTACTTTCTCAGAATTGCCGAACTCTTGGGGTATGGGGGCATTACTAATATGTGCATGTTTGGAACACTCTACACAAAGCCATACATTACTGCCATCTTAGTGGCGGTACACTTTCAAAAATAACACCTTTGCACCTAAGAGTTCACATTAATACCTCACAGCTATACATGTTGGTACCAAAGATAGCTACTGGTACCAAATGTATACATATCTGTACCTAACTGATACATTTTTTCAGTGTATAGCCGCTTCTGGAGCTTTGTTTATTACCTGTAATATGTGTTGGTCTTTTTTTAGTCACACTTGCAATACAGTCAGTCTCTTTCATTTAAATTTTTCATCGCATTCATCTCGATTTCCCTTTGCGAACAATCCAAGTTTAATAAAAAGTTGCTAAATAACACATGCTGCCTGCAGTTCTCATCTCACCGGCTTTCACGAACAGCCACTTAAAAGTTATTCAAGTTTCTATAAAAAGTATCAGGGATCTCCATTGGACTAGTTGTTTTTTTTCTGCAGAAGTGATTAAAGGTGAGGCATAGTACATTAAACTGAATGGTGTATACAATAAGATGTTTCCCATCTTATAATCTTCATCCCCCCATGAGCATTCAGTAAACCTGTCCTCTGGCTTCCACTTTCATCCTCCCGGTTAATGAAATCTTTTTGTACTGGGTCCCTCTCCTGTCCATCATTTTGTTCCCTGTGGTTCTTCTGCTCAGCAACCTTAAAGCCATGAAGATATCTCTTAGCTTATTCGCCTGACAGCTCTTTGGCTTCAGCCTCATCGTTTCAGCAGCGAGCTATTTGCCTTCAATCTCGCCATGACTTATTTTTTGCACACTATCATGTCTGATTTGTTTGTCTCTCAAAAGACGTAAGCTCCTGAGGGTAATCTTGATTTTTTTGGTGTAAGATAAACATGTCTACACTTCCAGAGCAATAAAACATGAAATATTGATTTTGTTACAGTTAAAACAAATAGCCTAAGACAGTCTTCAAACAAAATTGTTTGCTTTTGCCTTCATATCGTGATGACACAGGATGAAGATTTATACTGTGTGACGGATAAAAATCAGAGCCGGCGGCAGTGTGTATGTGTGTGTTATTAGAGGTGAAGAATGCTGCAGTCTTTATTCTTATTATCACCTGCTGTAAAATGTGTTTCTATTAAACTTTGTAACCCAGTTTGATTTGTATCAACTATTCACCCTTCAAATGGACTTGAATGTTGGAAAATGGAGTGAAGTGTTAACGATATGCAAAAGGTACAAACCCCAAAGTAAACGATGACGTGAGTTATCGTCTCCAACGTAAATCTCTTTTCTTGGACTACAGCAAACAGAGATTGTAGGTAACAGTTTTCTTCCTGGGATTGGTGATGTGGAGAAGGCCGACATTCAGAGCCGGCGCCAGACCATAACTAACAGGGGGCACTCGGCTTCCAACGGGGGGCACGCAATAGCAACAATAACTTGCAAAAACAAGACATTAAAACAACAAATACAGCAAGCACACACTCATACAACTGGTGCAGACTGTCAGCTCATCTCCCGTATAAAGTGCAAAAGACCACAAACGATGCGCAAAACTATTGAACTTCGACCGCGGCGTGAGCGCAAGTGACGCAACAACAAACCGCCCTCGCGCAGCGCAAGCCATTGAAATGAATGGTTTCATAGCGCAGCTTACACCACGTCCTAGCTTTAAAAAAGCCGCTTTACCATAATCACGTCATAATGCTGTTAACGGTCTATAGCCACACTTCACATTTAAGCTTACGTAATTTAAAACAACGCTAACTTACCTTTGAAATAGCTGAAGACGGCGTAAGAACATTAAACTTCCTTAAAAGAGTGTCCTGTAGATTTGTAAATTCCACCTCAACCTCTAATCTTTGAGTTTGAGCCAGTCTGTGTTTGCATGAAGATGAAGCAGGCGGTGCTGGTTCGTTCTAAATGTTCTAATATCCATATTTTACACGATCCATAAAATGCCGCGAAAAACACGTTGCTAGTATCAAGTCACAAATATGCTAAAGACGTAAGACGGGTGAGACGCGGCAATACATCCAATCAGAGAAACTGGTCTATTTTAATTAAAGAAAACATATATCAACTATATTTTCCTCATTTGATTACATTACAAGTCATGAAACATTCAATGTTTAATTTATTTTAATTATTCTTGATATATATTAAAGTAATAAAAAACTTTGTAGGGGGGGCACAACAACCTGTTCGGGGGGGCACTGCCCGCGAATGCCCCCCCTTGACGCCGGCCCTGCCGACATTATCATGATTCCTTCTGCTTCGGACTCCTGTTAGCATTGCATTGTGAGCAAATCTTTCAAACATGGTAAGGAGCGTCACATTTCTGGCTGACATCAGAGGTATTTAGGCCAATCACAACGCACAGATTAGCTGACCAATCAGGGACACAGAGCTTTTCAAATCTGAGCGTTTAAGGAAGAGAGTAAAAACCTGGAGCTACAAAAATGTATGGTAAATGGAAAATAAAGTGTTTATTAACCATAAACCACGCATACACATTGTATTATACCAAATACATAAAATAACGCAATGAAATAGTTGCACTTTAACTTAAAGTAAAAGTAAAACAAATGTATGTTGATAAAACTTTTTTTTACAATATACAGGTCCACTGTAAGGGCCCTACACGTGACACTGTAGGAGAGCACTACTTCATTTCAACAATTCCAGTTTTAATCCAAATTTTATACCTCAGGCAATTTATTTTTTCTTCCCGGTTGCAATTGCAGCAAATCAGACCATGACTGTGTGATGTCTCTATTCTAAGACACCCACCCTCCTTTCAAAAGCATAACAGGCTAGCTTGCTTCAGCATTGCCTTGGGAAAAGATATCACCAGTGAAGCAGATAACTCACTCAGAGTTCTGGTGACTGAATTTTGCTCATATAGTTCTTTGTAATTGAAATCATTCATGAATGACCCTGTGCAAGTTTTTAAAATTGACAGCCTCTCGAAATCAATAGTAAAATGTTGATACATTTTTTTTATCACACTTGGTATCTTAAAATGTGTCATTTCTTTAAAAAAAAAAACTGTGTTAAATGTGTTACATTATTAGTGTCTTACATGGAGAACTGCATCAGTGTAAAACAGCACTTGGAAAATAACACATGAGGAGAAAATGATGGTATACTGTACAGTAAGTAGGAGGAGCAGGTGGATAAAGGTCAACGCTAGTTTGGCAACAGCAATTTAGTCTGAATGTGATACCTAAAGCTGTGTAGATTATTATGTAAAATTCTGCTCCAGGCTCTTCGGTTTTGCTTAATTTGGAATGTAAGATATGTAACCTATTGACTGCAGATGGGAGGTTTTGTACAGCTAAATGAAAGCCTTATGTAAACTTCATCCTGCAAGCGTGACTTGGATCACCCACAAATGAATATTTGTCATTATTTAGTCACAATTTGGTTACCATAAAAGAGCGGTTTGATTAAAAGACACAAAGGGACACTAAATAGGTTTCTTAAAGTCCCCCTGTGGTGAAAATTAAGTTTTAATTGTTGCTTATACGGTATTTCCAGACTATAAGTTGCAACAGACTACAAGTGGCATCATTAAAAAATGCGTCATAAAGACGAAATAACATAAGTCGCAGGGGACTATACATCGCATTTATTAAAAAAAATTATTTCACAAAATCCAAGCCGAAGAACAGACATTTAGGGCCCTATTTTAACGATCTGAAACGCAAGTGCGAAGTGCAACGCGCAAGTGAGTTTGTGGGCGGATCTTGGGCGCTGTTGCTATTTTCCTGGCGTGAGAAATAACTCTTGCGCCGGGCGCAAATCAATAAGGGGTTTGTCTGAAGTAGGTTCATTATTCATAGGTGTGGTCTGGGCGTAACGTCAAATAAACAAAAAAAAATCAGAACGCTATCCAACATTCCCTTTAAACGCAAGAGCGTAAGTTCCATGGCGGGTTGCTATTATTATGACGGATTTACCAGGCGTATACCAGGAGCGGTTTACAGCCGAGGAGACCCACGTTCTTGTAAGAGCAGTCAAAGACAGAGAAGTTGTTTTGTATGGGGATAGGAGAAACCTGCCCAAATCAGCGTAGGTAAATACAGGCGTGAGAGGAAATAGCCACAGTCTCATCAGCTGGCATCCCTAGGACGTTGCGCCAAGCGCTACAATGATGTCAGGAGACGGGGGAATCCCAAGCTTGCTAGCATAAATCGGGCACGCCGTGTAACGGGAGGTGGATCTGCGTCTACACAGACGCCAGCAGAGGACATCGCTGCGTCCACCCTCACCGCTGAAAGGGTTTGGGGGCTTTGAAATCGGACCCAAGAAACGCAAGCAAGGTCCAACCCCAAAGTACTCTTACAAATCAAGTTCATATACATTAAGGTTTCTTATGAAAGCATTTTAATTATTATTTACATAAAATAAATGTAATACAGCCACACAACAAACTTATGAAAATATTTTAATCGTTATTTGCATGAGAATTTTTTAACGCAGCCACACAATAAATAAAAACTATCACCACAATGCTCACCACTATGATTCCCCTTATCTTGTGTATTAATATTTTTAAGTGTAACAATTTATGATTTGCAAAAATAACTTTTGCATCTGTGTGGATTAGATAAGCAAAGTGTATGCACGTTGTGCACGCTATATGGTCAAGCATGCGCCCTTAAAATAGCATAATGAACAACGCGCAACGCGTCACTGACTTTAAACTTTTTTTTTTCTGGTCAGTAACGCAATTGTTTTTTGAAACTGCAAAATAGCATCAGGGATGGTTTGCGCCGGAACACGCCTCTTTTTTTGCGCTGAACCGCCCAGGGAGTGCAAGTTCATTCCCTAGTTTGCCGACGTGCGTCTGTGGAGGGAAAAACCCGCTGTGCGCCGTTGCAAAATACGAATGATACATGCGTCACTGACAAAGTCAATTGCGCTGGGTGCAAGATAGGGCCCTTAATCTGGAAAGACAATTATTTAACTAACCAATAGCACAGAACAGCAGGCTGAATAGATGTCCGTACGTTAACATAGATATGAATGGATGGTGCATAGACACAGTTTTTATTTCTGTAGAAAAGCAATATCTATTTAAGCCTGTACCCAACTAGTGTTTTTGCTCTGTTGTGCATTCATATGACTTTTGCTGAATCGTAAAGATCACAATGATATATATACTATATCTCCAAATCAGTGCTTTATAGATTTAAATAGTTTTATAGTACTGTGTAATCCCAAAGGTTTCAAAGCTCACTGCATTCCAAAGAGTAATGTTAAAACAACATTTTAAATGAGCTGGAGGGTATTGTTTGTGCTGCGGTTGTTAATCAGTGCAGAAATGGTTTCTGTAACTTTTTAATGAATGTTTTTTTTTAAACAGCAAAGTTTGTAGAATAATTACCACAGAAATGTACCATATTGCCACCAAAGTAGAGTAATAAACTATATATAAGTAGTTATGAAGTTAGTCACAAACTGGTGGTCAAAGAACCTTGACTCACATGGGAATTTTTTAATCTGGTGGGTTTTTATTAGAGCGGGTCTCAACTTTTACTGAACATTTTTAAAAAGATTGTGTGCCACTGAATTTATGTGTACAGCCCTCTGAGGCCTGGCATTTTGAAATGAAGGATGCTTTTATTGCCGGAGATCGACTGCAAATTACCCTTTGAAGACGCATTAGGGGATTTCATTCCTAAAAGTGCAGATAAACACTGTTTTGATGCTCTGTATCAAATGATCTCAACCTTGGATAACTTTCAAATGTCAAATGATGATGCTTTTTACTTTGTTTTTGTTCTTTTCTGTGGCTAATGTATGGTGTAACAATACGGAAGACTGCAAGTAAAAAAGTAATTCACAAAAATGACTTTAGTTACCTTTAGCTGGATTTTCAAAGCTGGTGCACCAATTATAATCAGGGCCTTACATATGAGTATTTTTGTATAATCCTTGTTTGTGGCTTTAGAATCTTGCATCTTTGATCTTATTTCACAATATTTAAAAATCTTAGTGTCAAATCAATTCAGACCAACAAAACATCTCTTGACAGGCACGGCTTTACTGTGTTCTTACTGAACATTTCCCAGTTACAAGGGCAAAGTCACTTAGCATTACTTCACTGTAAATATTTCATGGTATGTTAACATGGTTATGGTATAAATATAATTGATTCTGCTTGAAAATTACAGGGCTTAAGCATAATTTTCCCTTCATCTTTTACTGTTGTATATCCACCTATATCTCTCTTGTTGCATCAGTGTACAGCATTAAAGTCAAGGTTATGATAATGTGTAATGACATAATGTCCTTATGTTTTACAGAGCACCCTATCATCTTTGTTCCAGTGTCATTTTTCAAAGCCTTTACCAGTTCTGTCATTATGGGGGAGGGCATGTAATGTTGTGTCAAGTGCAGGATACATTTACTGTTTTTAACCTACCTGACAGAGATAATAAACGCAAAACTGCAGGCTGTAATAGCAATGCTATCTCATGGCAATTCTTACATATTTGACAAGGCTAATTCATATTAATTCACTACATTTGTAAATTTTTGTGCTATTTGCTTTTGCCCTGTGACATTGAGGTTAGGGTGGAGTTTCGTTACTTTTTTTATAACAATCGTACGTTTTTTATGATTAATTTCATACAAATAAGCCAACTCATAAAATAGGTATGAATTCTCTTGAGGTCAGGCTAGTAATACTGAACTCTACAAAGCCAATGCTATAGGGACATATGCACGGCGTCCGCATGACGTTGTTTTCGTTATCAGAAGGGGCCGCGGTCGTCCGTGTGCATCGTCTGCGTGCGGCCCAAAATTTGAGACCAGGCGGACAGTACCCGTACAACAGCACATACACAAGAAAATATTGAGACACTCCACTACAAATAATTATACATATGCAACAGACAGCATTTGCACACACACTATCGTTTTTTTTTTCTTCTTTTATTTTCACTTCGTCCAAGAACAGAAAGCTGTGGAGCATTTTCGTCACCCTAATGTTTGATTCATGTTCTTTGTTTTCTTGTTGTTTGTTCTAAACTTTGTTAGCAATGTTGGATTGGCTACTTTTCTTCCCCTATCCTAAATTTTATAATGTACTGTAAATGTCGCCAAATCAGCTGCCCTGACGGCCTGATAGAGTAATAATTTGAGAAATCATTTGTAGGTGTCTAACATGGCCATCCGCGCTTGGCCGCGGTGACGGTGAGTATACTTTGAAAGCCGCGCTGACGCGTGCGCGCACGAGCCAGGCGCGGAAAAAAGGTATACCTGGCCCTTAAGGCTGCACTGAAGTGTTTTAATGAATTGGGAAAGAAGGAAATGCAAAGGGTTAGTTTAGTATATTTTAGCTCTTTCTGTGTTATGGATTATGTAATCCTGTCTGTAAAAACCAGGCTAAATTCTCATAATCTAATGATGAGAGTTGGAGCATCAATTCAATTAATTTCAATCTTTCCACACACCAAAACCGAATTCAACGATTTGCATAAGTAGATTACATACAAAGTCAAGGCAAAGACGTAAATAGATGCAAAATCGCGCAGGGTGATGCAAACTAAAAAGTTGTAGGTTCTATGACAAACAAAGTTTTAGCTTTTATCTGGAGAAAAAAAAATAAGAACTGCTTACCTGGTAGCCATCTTGAGTGTCACAGTCAATTATTTTTTTGTTTTAAATGTTAGTTCCTTGAGGGCTTAAAAATGATTGAAAAATGTTGTGGAGGATAAGAAATTACACTTGGACACATTTATATTCCTTATTATTGTCCCTACATTTACCAATGATCACCAAATACTACATGTTTCTTTACTGTAAATGTTTATAGTATAACATGCACTGAAGCTTTTATTTTTTTGATTTTTTTAATTATAAATATTTCCATGTCAAAGAACCCAAATCCAGTCATGGACACGCTGCAGTAATGAAAATTTTCCACTTAAATGTGGAAAATAACAACAAAATTGGTTTGTTTGATGTCATTTGAAATCATGTGCAAAAGAGTACATGAAGAGATGTTTGTAACTGTATGCTTCTTATTTTCATAGCATTTACTTTTTTATCAAAATGTTTCATGACACCTCACAAGTCTAATTTCGCAAGAATCACCCAGATACGCTCTATTTGCCTCAAATGTGTCTTCTGTGCAAGTTAAAAAATTAATCTTGAGCGAAATATTTGCCTGAACCAACGATGCGAATACACGCTTCACGTTTAGTGTGTATGCCCTATTACTCAGTCAATAAAGTAAACTATAAAAAACTGAGCTTTCTACAGGCAGGGTCACTTATAACTAATGAGGAGCGAGATCATGTTTATTGATTTTAGGGATTTGTACTAAAGACAAATGTTTTACAATGTCAGCTTTTTGTGCATATACCTGACATATGAACATGTTTTTTCCTTTCTTAGCCTAAAAAATCAACTATGTGTCCAGTGAGCCATAGGAGAAACAAGAAGATTGGATTGATGTCAGACAAGCTGTGAACAGCTTGCCCTTGGTTTTCTGCCTCTGTTATGTCTCTCACACTTTTTCGCCATCTCACTTTGTTGACTTGACTCTCAACTTGACTGCAAAAGATTAATGATCCTCTTAAAAACCAGCCTTTGGTCATTCCAAAACCACCTTTGCCTCCAAGCGTCTTCATCAGCAGCTCTCCTCCTGATGACATCAGACATCATGCTCTAAAACTCTGGAGCAGACTTCATTCAGTGAAGGCCACCTGGCAGTTTCTCTGTTACGGTACAATTTATATAGTGTATCTAATCTCAATCAATTGTTGTGTGCATGACTGAATACGCTAATTGTGGTCACTTTATCTGCTAAGCAATATCTGTCCAGAACTCTGCCAAATTAAGAGTTAAGAAATTGTAACAACAGTTTAACATGAGAATGCAATCTGTTGAAACTGTAGTCCACGATTCAACTTTTATGTCTCATTTTTATGTACTATTTATTGTTCATGTGTGCAAAGAAATATGTTATACTGAAATATAATGGGTGTTTGGGGCTAAAATGTGGGTATTTGGGGAAGGGTACTACAGAGACTCTGTAGATGTATTTATTTGTTTATGTATGTGTGACCTGTACTGTAGCAATTTAGATGTGTTTGATGAATGGGCATTCGAGATTATTTGAAATAGTGAACTAACGGCTAAACTATAAACTTACTTGGTTTTGGTTTTTAATACGTTTTTAAAGTTTTGAACAGATTTGATCAATAAACAAAATATCAAACGGCTAATCCATCATCTGGTTGATAGTTACATATTTTACAGCTTGCTATGGTTGTGAAAAATGGTTGGAAAGTGTGACAAGATTACTGTTAACATTGGTCTATATTCCAATAATGCTATATTCTAATATTTTTTGGAAAAAAATGGTAGTGAGATTTCTTATTTATTTATTTTGTCCTTGATAAAAAGATGTCAATTTACAACAAAAAATAACAAAATCACTCAAATTGTTTTAAAAAAAGACAAAAAATAGAAAGCAAGATTACTCAACCAAGCATGGTAGAATGTAATCTGTTGTAATGTATATAAAGATTATAATTTTAACAAATAATTCAGTGCACAAATACTTTATCAACTTTGTCTCAAAGACATCCATGTAGTTTCAATGTGTGTTCCCTTTAAGACAGCAGGCTGTTGTTCACTCCCCTTTTGTGCTCTGGGTCATGTGGTCTATTGTGTCTTAAACAAAATAAAAGGCACTACAAAGACTTTTGGTGGCAGTGTTTTAATTTAAACATCACTAATAAAGACGTGCACTGCAGTGTTATAATATGCAGTAAATTTGCTTATAACAATTCCTCCATCATTTAAGTCTCAGTGGGTGACGTCTCTGTGTGACGCCCTTATTTCCAAAATTGTACAGCACAGGTTCATAACTCTCTCTGCAAACGCAATTAACATTCAGACGTCCCATTTCTGACACTAATTAAGTTGCAGCACGACAAGAAATTACCTGTCAGGGTCCCACTATGGTTCTGATATTTTACCTTGGATAATAAATCAGCTGTTGGGGTTTCCTTTCAAAGGACAGATATTTATTCATTAGCGCTCATTCCAACAGCCTTTCTTTATCGTCAGCCTCTTTGCAAGTCAAATCTGTTTGTTTGATAATGAACTTTTCTAATGAAACATTTCATTGCTGTGTCCTCTTGCATGCATCCTGACCCATAGAGATAGATTACTCTAATTAAGAGGCACCAACAACGGCGGCACCTCATCAGAAGGGCTGAGTTATTCATTATTCTGCCCATGAGGAAATTTAAATAATGAAATGCAAATGGGGAAGGTTCCCAAAAGCATCTGACTACGTCAGGACAATAATATAGACAAATAGTCATTAAAAGTGACCTCTGTCCATTGAAACTGAATTTAAACATAAAGGACTGTATGGTATGGTTTCTGTTGCACAAATAGTTATTGGAAAAAGGTGCTACAGAAATAGGTAAGAAATAAATAATTCTTTGAAGAAAGGTTCTCCGGGAAATCAAAAATGTTTCTTCTATATGGAATTGCTGCAAACCTTTTTTGCACATTTATTTGTGTACATCTTACAGTGAAAGATTTAATGTGCTTTTACTGTGATACTCGTAACTCTCCATGCACGCTGCATTGGATAGTTATCTACGTTTTCCTGCGTTACTGTTATTTTTGGTATACAGGTAAGTGCCTTGTAGTCGGTAGCTCACCTAAGCCATAAATAATCCAGTCCTTCAACATCCTTTCTTGTGCTAGAAAAGTATAACTATAGAAGATCTTTAATCATCAAAAGGATATTTTTCCTATTTGTGTTAATAATATATATATATTTTAACATGTTATAATAAATGATCTATATGGTATTTTGAGCTAGAACTTCACATATGTACTCTGGGGACACCCAAGATTTATTTTACATCTGAAAAAAGTATTGTGAAATGTCCCCTTTAACTAAGTTTGAGAAGCACAGTCATGTGATCCAACCAATCAAAGAGGTGCCTATAAACAGCTGTCCCTCACCTCTGTCCCGTGACAGTTTTTTGCAGGATCCCTCCATCACCTCACTCTCAGCTAGTTTCATCTATCTCAGTTTAAGAGGGTGGAGTACTCTGGGTTTGAGCTAAAACTCAGAGCTCGATGCCCTACCCCTCGGATGTCATGCCAAATACGTTTTCTCTCATTCCCTATCGATTACATGTTAATGGGAACTCATGAAACCTTTTTCTGAGAGTGCAGTGTGTCTTGCTAATCAAAGTGAGACTACACAATGGGTCAAAGAAATCTCTTAATGTAAATGTAATTACTTTTAAAAGGTTGATATTTTTATTCTATCGTTTTGTGGAAATAGTGTTTGGTCTTCACATACAAACTGAATGAAAGCCATTAGAAAAAAATAATGAACATAAATCAATGTTTAATGATGCATTTACATGTTTACCTTTATGCAATATTTTCATTGGAATCATGTATATCATTTCATGTATATTTTGTATATGTTATGTTTTGTGTGTGTGTGCGTGTGTGTGTGTGTGTGCGTGTGTGTGTGTGTGTACCTGGTAATTATCACGTTGTGGGGACCAATCCCACCTATCCCACAAAGATAGGAATACCAGTATTTTTGTGACCTCTTGGGGACATTTTGAGCGTGCATGCGTGTGTTTGCAATGTTTCTGCAAACTCTGAAAACCAAATAAATAATATTGAAAAATGTGAAAATTCTGCAAAATACACACCCTTCCGGATAATCTCTATATCAGGATAAGCTACACCTGTGGGAAACTGATAAAGCAGAACTGCATTTATTGCTTCCCCCTTAAGAAACCCCTTAAAATACAGCAGCCAAACACTTGTGTGGCAACACTGACAACTCAAGATGAACAATTAGCCCTAATGTTCATGTACAGTATAGAATCTAATTACAATGAGTTACATAGTGTACATTTATAGAGAGGAGATGCTGTCAGTTCTGCTTTACAATCGCATGGCCGCAGCACAACCTTGAGCCAGTGGGAGGCATTCAGACTGTCAAGGTCCTTCCCTGTGCATGCCTATCTGTTGCTACTTAATTGGTTACTTGTTTTCAGAGTTGTGCGTGTTTGTAAACAGCTCTGTCCAGATTCCTCTTTCTCTCTTTTTGTCTACTATTGCTACATATGCTGTCAATGCATGTTAGTTCAGCAATAGTCAAGGCCAGCGGTCAAAGGCTAAACCAGAGCAATCTTTCTGCTGCTGAAACAGTCAACATCACATGGTTCCAGAGAGCCAGCTTTATACACGCCGGGACCCCTCCTCTGGGCTCCCATTGCTGAAAGTGGCTTAAATTTAACCTACGATCTCCTGTGGTTTTCATGACCGGCCTTTTCACACACGCTGCAATTTCCCAATGCCACCAAGCACAAAGATTTAATTGATGTTAGCGTGCTGTGGCTTTTTGATGTGCATTATTAATCTTTTTAATGCTCCACCAGACCACAATTCATTCAGGTCGAATTGCTTTGCATGATAATATTATGAAGCTGATTTAAATTGTAATCATGAGATAATGTAATTATTCAAGAACCAATGATGCGTTCATATGTATTTTTTATGAAAACACAGAAGCGTGTCAGTAAAATGTGCATGTGTAAACTAAAGGTAATTGTCCAGGAATGTTTAAACAAAAGTAGATTAGAAATAGAGTTATATTATGGGTGCGGAACCGATAAAATTATTTAGCAGGCTTCTTTAAGCTGTACATTAAAGCATATAATCACAGTGAAAAAAATCAACTATATGCTTTTCCACCTTCCCTAGAGTTAAATATTTGATTCTTACTGTTTTTTATATATATATATATATATATATATATATATACGCCAATTAACATTTTGGCTTAATTATGAGCATATGTGACCGTCGCCTGAAATCAGTTCTGCATGTGCACGTTTGTTCCTGCTGAGATGTTATGGACAGCAGACTTTCTTTTTTCTCCCAGCAACTTATTTTAAGGATTACAAAACAATAAGGTGATATTGCTTTACCAGATCCTTGCATATGAGACAGCAGGTGCGCCGAGCAGGTTTCATCAAGAGGACTTTTCATGTGTTTATCGTCATGAAAATAATGCATTATAACTTACCATTAAACTTAGAAATATAGTAGAGATAATGGTTTATGCGTTCTCAGAAGATGTGATTCACTGTTAACTGTGTGAGGTGCATGGCTGTTATGGTAACGGGATACAGCGTGCTATGAGAGAGATCGCTTTCATTTGCGTTAGGAAATTAAAGCCAAAAATAATTACCAAGTTGTCTATTTATAATGACAGAGACATTATATTACATTTATTTTTATGAGACATTTTTCATTTCTGGAAAGATTAATACAGAATATGACAAATAATGCAGAATCCCCAAAATTCGACATTTTGTTGATTTTGCGCTCTTCTGCAATCAATTGCGAACAACTGGAGGGACTTACTGGCAGCCGACATCTAACTCCACATTGTAAAATCAGTAATTTTTCTCTGGTAAGCCCTCAATTAAACTAATAAATCTGCCCATTTATTGCATTAGATATGCTGTGTTCGCTGCCGAGACGGACACAAATATGGCGGCGGGCATGGCGGAAGTGACGTCTTTGTTACCCATGAATAGGAGGGGACTATTTTTGGGCAGTGCGTAATATAACTACGCCTGCTTCAGCCATGTTACATCAGCAAAGTCCTTGATTATTAGGCCAGAATGAGAGTATAGTTCCTAGCCATATCTGCCTAGAAAATCGCAACTTTTATTTTTTCGTCGGTCTTAGTACACAATGTAACTACAGAAGAGTCAAAAAATTTCGAAACTCTTTGGTTATTTTTTAGCAGGATGCTAATGGTCTAATTAGATTCAATAGATTGTGCTAAGCTATGCTAAAAGTGCTAGCGCCAGACTTTTGAATGGATTCCAAAACGGTAAGGATCAAATGTTTCGCTCTAGGGGAGCTGAAAAATGAGCATATTTTCAAAAAAGTGGAGTGTCCCTTTAAGAGAATAAATCTGCATACATCCATTATTCATGAATTCAAAAGGCCAGCAGCTTGTCCAGAGTTTCTGCTCCTCCTTCCTATCGCCCTGAACAGTCTTAAGCCTGTATAATACATCCGCTTTATCTTTGCTCTGCTGGAAGAGAAATACAAAATTCCTCTTATATGTTTTATGCACATTTCTGTTGAAGCAGCATATTAACTAAAGTTCAGAAAAGCAAAGACTTTCTCATCAAGGACAACCCATCTGTTTAATTCCATTCCCAGCATTCATAAACAGATTAAACTAAAGGGAATAGTAATCACATCGCTATATTCATTTGTTTTTAATTTATGAAAGCCATGCTACTGCAGACTTCATATTTTACGTGCAACTTGCAGCTGTCAGCTACTGTACATCTGCTTCTGCCATGCTAGTTATTATCCAGGTGGATGCTGCACATTGGTGGTGGTTGAGAAGATTCCCACATTCAAATCTAAAGTGCTTTGAGTGCTAAAGTAAAGCGCTATATAAATGTAACAAATTATTATTATAACATTATGTATGTAAAAGCACATATATTTTATTCCCCTTCAATGTAGTTTTTTTCGTAGATCTAAGTTTTTAGCTGATCAAAGCATTGAGCATGTGCTTTCAAATGTAAATATTGTCTAGAGAACTTGTGTGCGTGCATCTCTAGATTTAAATAATTCTCTCATATATTCATGTGTTGACCTCATTTGAGTCCTACATTTTGTAGAGGCAATCTAGTATCTACTGTAGCATATTTATCTATGACACCCTATGAGTTGTACTGACATTCATTTGTAACGTTATGAGACAGGACATAATAGTGTAGCATCAAAGCTCATCGTCTTTTCCGGAGGAAGTGAGGATGGGTCATGCCCTCATAACTCTGTGAGTTATTGTCTGTTATATTTTTTATGTGTATTGATTGGCCGTGGGAGGCAGCAGGAAAAATAATGGAATTAGATAGGGCAGCTTTGAGGCAGATAGGTCAAGGAGAAAAAAATGAGAGGTGAGATAACTGCAAGGATAAGTGTAGTGCACCATAAGAAACGGTTCTTTAGCTTTGGTGTCAAGATGTGACATTATGTCAAGGAATAAGAACCTCCTGATAATCCTGGTTAGCCTGAAAAATTATGGGCAGTAAAGTTGCCAGCATCTATTTGGTAAGCCCTCACCTCTTTCCAGAAAAAAATCCGAATGTTCATAAATATAACTGTTGTTTATTGTCGTCGTTTTAGACACACATGATCATCACATATTCATCAGACACGCTGTGCTTTATTTCTGTACACACTGTACTTCACAAATTCATCTACCCATCCAATCATAACGGAAATAATAGTAAACGAATTTGGCTTGCTGTCCTAAGAGACTGAGCTACAGAATTTGATTAAATGAGATAAATTAGAATTGGTGAGGGATGGTGAAGGCATGTGCTGCAAGAATTGTAAAGTCTTTGGTTTGCTTTATCCTATATCTTCTTTGCATAGTCTTTGTAAAGCAATAAACATCCCCGGTCATAAAGTGTAGAATAAAAACAGTACATGAATGTCCAGATGTTTCACCAATAACATTCAACCAGAAATAGTTTTGTATCAACCTTTGAAGTCCAAGGTTTGATTTTTTTAGCAAATGACGTAAATCAACTTCTTTTTTCCACACTCTTAGATGTTTAAGCTAGTATTTAACCCACCATGCTCAAAACACAAACCCTGATTGAATCTAGAACTATAAAGTTCCTCAGCCAGGGTACAATGGCCCAA
The DNA here is from genome assembly GCF_030506205.2 of Paramisgurnus dabryanus. Taxonomy (NCBI): domain Eukaryota; kingdom Metazoa; phylum Chordata; class Actinopteri; order Cypriniformes; family Cobitidae; genus Paramisgurnus; species Paramisgurnus dabryanus. Next base: position 21,458,997 of record NC_133341.1, on the reverse strand, counting down.
ACCACCATGAGACCCTGTCCCAAATGGCGCACTTCATGTGGACTTTCGGTCTTGTGGCCTTAAATTGCACATGCTTGCTTAGTCTACGAGTCTGTAGGGTGTCCCATCTGTCATTTTTACACTCTGAAGTCTGCTCATCAGCGACCCCTCTGCACCCTTGATGCGGTTTTCAGCGAAGCCTGCACTGCTGCATACTTCACGCACTTTACCAACCCAGAAGTCCTTGCGAAAGAGCAAACAGACAATTGATGGGAGGAGTTCACACTGATGGGCAACTTCTCTTCCTATTTCTCGTGTGATGCTCGAGTCTGTCCCAAAATACGACTCCGGTGCGCGCTCATGGACTCACGGGAAGGGCCTTACTTAAACCAGCCGCGGTAGAGGCAGCAAAAATTTGCTATTTGCGCGTAGTTGGATGCTTGAACATTTTGAGTTGACTTACTTCATTCGCTCGTGAACTTCTAGTCATTTGAGACATTCACACACATGAATTCGTGTCATGGGAGGGGCTTCTGCGACTCCGCTCATTCCCTGTAATCACGTCACTACTAGAGCAAGCTCGTGATTCCACGCCGCCTTGTTTTTGCGTACCCCGCCATTCACGCGTACCACGTCTTTGCATTGACTTAACATGTAAATCACTCGCGCTTGCCATCTCTTCGCGTCTGGTGTGAATGCCAGATTAGGTCTGCACTACATGATGTCATCAAACTGTGCACTTTCAGGAAGTTCACAAGTCCGGAGTGTGCCATTTGGGACAGGGCCTTAACTTCCTGCCTGACTCCTTCTTTGTTACCTTAAATAGGGATTTCCTGTATCACCTGGACAGATCGCCCCCTACTACTCAGGTAAGTAATTACATTAAGAGTATTCCTGGTACATGAGTAACAGTGAAACTGGTGCATTACTTAAAATACAATGACCTAACATGACTAGTTGTATTGGCATTAACTATCATTTACAAAGATCAATAAATGGTGAAAAACTATATTGCTCATTGTTAGTTCATGTTAGCAAATGCATTTAAATTATTAAATTGTATCAACGTAAACTGTACCATTTTCATTTAATCATTCACACCCCTGATTGACAGCATGGCCAGTCATCTGTGTAAGCATTGCACTGAACTGGTTATGTTTCCATTAACCTTATGCAATTATACACGCCAACGTCACTAATGAAGATTTAGCTGGAGGTGGTCTGTGTAAATCACGTCATGTTTAAATCTTGTAGAGTTATTGCCTTGTTGTTCACCATAAAGCTTATTTAGCTACTCATAAGGTAACACTCAGAGCACTTCAGAAACTTGATTATTGAATGTTTCATACCAGCTTCTTTAAAAAGGTGGTGTTACAGCCTTGTGCATTTGCACCTAACATTTGTGTGATGTACTAAATGGTATATTTACATACAAACTGGTAAGCTCGCCAGAGTGTTGTTGACCCTCAGCTGCTGGTGAAAACCTTTAGGATCCCAGAGGGGTTACTATTTTAAATGTGATCTTATTCATAATTTATAATGCTTCTTTCAACATCAGAGACACCTGAACTGTGGTAATATCATTTGCAGGATATAATATTCTATGAATCAAACTGTGCCTCATATCTTGGCAAGCATTATTTATGTCTCAGGAAATGATCTTCATCAATATGAGATCCACCTGTACAATTTATAACCCTGCAGCGGCAGATGCTTTCTCTCTCCAAGACTCACACAAGCCTACGTCTCTCACGGCAATCTTTCACCCAGATTCTCTTTAATACTTCCATCAAAGTGCTTACAGTGCAAATACTGTTAATCTTGTTTGTTTGTTAATTATTAGCATCATTCCAGCATCTATGGCATCTCCAAGTCATCTAACCTGTATATTTTTGGCCTGTGGTAGAAAACCGGAGTGACTTGGAGTAAACCCACCTTGACACAGGCAGAACGTGCAAACTCCACACAGAAAGGTCACCTGACCTAGCCAGGGCTCGAACCGGGGACCTTCTTGCTGTAAGACAACAGTGCTACCCACTGTGCCATCCCAAATACAGAAATAATGCATGAGCCTTCATGAGGCGGGGCTATAAGATGATTAAGAAATCGAAAAATGCCCCAAAACTGTGCTATCTTTAACACAAATCACTCCGCTCAGAGGTATAAAGAGAAATTAAGACAGCGTTTAGTATTGAGTCGCAGTGTGTGGATGCCATATGCTCATGTAGTTTCATTTTATTGAAAACCATTTAGCGCTTACATCACATATAGTGGATCCATTACCAGTGTTTTAACATCAAACATAAATTTCTTCTAATTGCAATTTGATGTATTATTAGACAGCAACATTTGGCTGTTAATACTTGTGAATGGCTGGTATGTTTCCTCTTTTACCACTCAACAGTAAGTTTTATTGTTTAATGAGAACTAAATAAGTATTTTTAATTCATCTAAGGGGAGGCCATTAAACAACCGCATTACATAAATCCAGCTATGAGAAACATACAGATAAATTATTTTAGTGTATTTACGTCACATACATTATTGTTTGTGATAACACACTGCAAGTCTCATTGGTGAACCCAATGTGTGTCTCTAGTTCTCTATTAAAAAAAAATTTCAGACTATGTCAGTACTCTTTTGCCTGGAATAGCATTGAGCCATTATAGAAAAGATTATCTCCTTTCAGTTAATGGAGGTTATTAGTGTGCCTGCTTTAGTCACGGTGCTATGAGATCTTATTCAGTTATAACTCTGTTATTTAGCAAGCATGAAAATAAATGCTACTGTCAAATGTAATCAGACTGCATGTCAATATTGTAAGTTTGCTGCTCTAAGAAAAACAACCAATTTCTCAGTTTAACTCAGTTTAATTTTCATTAAGACCATTCATGAAAAAAGTATAAAAAAAAATTCATTTCATATTTCGCTCTGGTGGCTTACTGTATGTCTTCATTCTGTCAAATGCTTACATTGTATATAAACCATCTTTCTTAAGCTCACAACAGAAAAACAGATACAGTATTCAAACCAAATAGATAAGCATAAAGCCTAGTAAAAACGTATTAGCTCATTTTAAAGGTCCCGTTCTTTGTGTGTTTTTGAAGCTTTGATTGTGTTACAGTGTGCAATACAGAAATACAGTGTGCAATATAACATGCGTTATGTTTCACGTGTAAAAAAAACGCGGTTACGTACAGAAATACGTATCAAGTTCTGATTGTGTTGTGATTTGACAGCAGCTTAGCTTAGCAGAGCGGTTTAAGCCAAAGCTGGCGACTGACATATTCCTGTGGGCGGAGTTTATTCAAAAACTGTTCTACTGATGTCATTAAACAGGAAGTAGAGGGCTGTAGTTCAAACCGGCCATTCCCTGTAGGCTTTGAAAGGAGACTTCTTTTAAAGAAAATACATCGCCTGCAGTGAACTTTGAGCTTTATCATTTTACAGGTATTATTAAAACATTACACACTTATACTAGGGTTTCAAAATGGGATCAGGAAGAATGTGACCTTTAATAAATAGGTATTAAAGCTACATATGATTTCAGAGCGAGAGAGAGAGAGGTCATAACCTATGGATAATACAAAAGATAACACAAAGGTCTGGAGCCCAGCTCCTCTCAACACCAGTGCCCTGTTACTTGTCCCCAGCAGTGATGTAAGGAAGGAACATGTCAACTAGTTGGTAGTGTTCTGCTACTGGATATATGATATGAGCTATCAGACCCTTTCAGCAGACTTGTTCAGGTATCAGTTGTAATTTAGATATGGGAGGAAGACAAGACATAAGCGCTGACCCTTACCAACCTTGCTACATTACATGTCTGAGGCCCAGGTAGATGCAGGGCCTGTTCTGGGATTCAGTTGCGGTTTAATCAAAATATCAGCGGTCGGTTCGTATTAAGTTCCACAGCATCTATAAAGTAAAGTTATGTCTGCGGAAGATAACAGATAGGATAAACAAATCTGAGACGATTAGGCCATTAAGTTTACATGAAACAATGAGATTTAACAAAAGATGCAATCATCTGTTGGATTATGGGGAGGAATAGTAGGCAAAAATAACATAGGTGATAAAATGCTGTACACTGGCCCAATAAAGGATTAGGATCCTCCTGTCAGACAGTATTTGGTCAAATAGTATACAATTCTGTTACAGTGAATGTGGATAAGAGTCAATATAATCACTCCAGTTCTCTCTCTCTCTCTCTCTCTCTCTCTCTCTCTCTCTCTCTCTCTCTCTCTCTCTCTCTCTCTCTCTCTCTCTCTCTCTCTCTCTCCTTGCTCTCTCCTAAAAAGCTTCGATGTTTGGCCTTAGGATACTATTATGCAATGGGTTATAGCTGGTCAGGGCAACTCACTCACTTCTAGCTCCATTTGACATGAAAGTTCTTTGTGGTTTTGACGGACATTTATGTCAGCCTTTCCTTTACACAGGCTGTCTGCCAACCACTTTATGCCAAAGACTTATAAAATGACTTATAATGCCAAAAGGCAATAGGTGCCATATGACAGTGCTTAGACATTGTTGAGGTTAATTGAGGTAAAGTGCATTAGAAGAGTTGGGAACTGATGTTTTAAACATTTCAGTCAGCTTGACATGAAGATTAATGCATAGAGGAGGTGTGCGTGTGCCGTGCATACATGTATGTGTGTCTGCTTGTAAGAGAAAAATAGGAAAAGAGAGTGAGACACCTGCTGACCAATGATACACTGATAGTAATAAGGAGTAGTAAGGTCAAGTATTTGTTATACTGTACATGGGCTTATTAAACTATGGGTCAACTTGCTGCACTAAATTTAAGCTTAATAGGATAAGAGAAATGAAACGCAGACCTAAGTACAATTTTTATGAACATACATATACTGTATACTGAGCTAAGGATGTTTTTTATCCCCAGATTGCAACTGAAAGTAAGCGTCAGAGATACCTCTGCATTTTTCACATTAGGATTTCATCCGCTGTGAGGCTATTTTTATTCCTGCACTCTCGGAGTGGTACAAAATCTATCACTGGAAAAGTCCCCCTTAAAAGGTCCTAAAATGTACCATTTAGGCACAGATATGTAGATACATTTGGTACCATTATGTACCTTTGAGGTATAATATGCACTCTTGAAATCAATTGAAATTTCTGGAGAGTGGGTTATGCAAGTCGAACATGCACGCATTTGCTTAACTTAAAAGAACACACCATAATTTTTTATATAAAAGCTAGACATATTTACTGCAGACTAAAATAAACCCATACACCAACCATACTTTCGAAAAAATAAAAAATATATATATATTTTTGTATTATTAGTATTAAAAGAACACATTTTATAATAAGTATGTTTTACTGCTTGTACTTGGTGAAATCTGCTGTTGAATTTAAAATGAATGTGGTACATTAACTCATGCCTTGTTCTTCTGCGATTTCATGTTTGCAGCCGCTCACATGGAAGAAATTGTTACTGATCTCTTTGGCCTCTGTGGACCGTAGCAGGCATAAATTTCTGCAGCACTGAACATTTTCAGAAATGTGCAGCTGCAGCTTTTCTGCCATAAATCATGATGGTTTTGTCTCATTTTTCCAAGCGAGGAACATAATTAAAAATGAAATAAAATCAACAAGGAAAAATGGGAAATCTATTAGGATCGAGCGCTAAACCAGAGCCGCTGCCAGCAGAGTGCACCAGTGCACTAAACTTTACTGTCAGTGATAAAGATAATGCTGTTTATTATAATGCCGCTGTGTTGTTTATGTAGCTCATTATTATAACAGTCCAAATGGCCTTGTGATAATATAATAAAAAACTTGATTTGCATCCGAGGTCAATTTTCCAGTAAATATTCAATTTCTGACCAATGTAAATGCATACTGATTTATGACCCAGAATTTAAAGGCGCTCTGTACTTATGGCAGCTTTATAAAGGCTGCGCAGAGTGATAATAAATGAGATAAAAGCTAAAGAGATGCTTTATTTGGAAGCAGACATTTTCATTATTCATATCTGGGATCAATTACGAAGCATGGATAGAACCATCAGCTTACATCAGCTGAATCATTCAGCAATTACAACCGTATAAATTACCCTTTAAAACACATTATGCAAACAAATTGGATGTTTCTTATCTTGCCTGAGCAGCAGTTTCACTGACTAAACAAATGTGACACGTGCTACTCCAAAATAATTAAAGGTAAAGGTGCTTCAAGGTCCTTCTTAGGTTTTTTTCTTAAGACTAGGATTCAAGTTTTGCATTTCACATGATGCACTGGATTAAAATAAAACACTTAACAATAAGATTCAAGTCCTTAATATGCATTATAATAAATAACACATTGGGTTTCATTTAGGGCTGGAACGACGCGTCGACGTAGTCGATTACGTCGATTACGTAATTACGTCGATTTGCCGGAAATGCGTCGATGCGTCGCACTGTTTACATTTTGAAATGAAGGCGGGCTTCAGCTCCGACCGGGTGATACAAGTGTTATACCAAACAGACAGAACGCGATCAAAAGTGTGGGAATACTTTAAGCAGAGACCAAATAAAACACATACTGTGTAAAACTGAAATGGCATACCACAGCAGCGCAACACCTGTGTATGATCATCTTAAAAGAAGAAAACCTGGTGCTCTCCGACCTCAAAATGACGAGACGTCAGCGTAAGAATTTGAACTATTACAGTAAGTTTTTATACTTACTCTATAAACAATAGAATCAATACATATTGTGCTTAATACAGCTGCGTTTACATCTTCGTTTAATACGAGCTGCGAGACGCCTGACAGACGCGACATTGCATCGCTTCTGGGCAGTATGTTGAAACAGTAAATAAAGAGCAGGACATGTTTTTATATTAAGAAGTTATGAAATAATAAGTTACTGTCACATTGAGAACTGATAGGCATGTGCCCGCGTGCACTGAAAGCCAGCTGGCAGTGCGGAGTTCCCAATGAACGTCTTTTTTGCGAATATAAGCTCGTCTTGTAAGGTATTCCTGACATGCGTTTATTTAAAGTAACAGCGGCGTAAACGCTGTTTATAAAATATTAGAAGATCATACTAACTGAACTTGTTTTTTACCCGGAACTTAAGAAAAGTTAAATGTTAAAGTTAAATGAGAATGCAGTACTACTAATAGTAATAATATTAACAGTAATAATATAACCATTACATTTTATATAAGGGTTCATGAGTCACAATGAACTTATTTTTACTTCAGTCTGAACTAATGCTGAGTTAATGCATGTACTAATCATAAACTAATGTTTAAAATATTAATATATGCCTATTTTATTGTTTAAGGTGAATAATGCCTCTTTTAAAGTGGCACTGCCACTTTATTTTTCATGTTGAAAATTTTGGTTTGTGTGTTTGTTTAATTAAGAAAATGCTTAAATAAAATGTTGGCGTTAATGGCAGATGTTACATTTATTATTTGTTGGGGAATTATATGTATAAAAAAATCATTAGACTATTCGATTAATCGAAAAAATAATCGATAGATTAATCGGTTGAAAAAATAGTCGATAGTTGCAGCTCTAGTTTCATTAAGATCAAACATCACTTTTTACGGCTTTACATAATCTTGATAAATTACAGTACTGTATAAATATACAGTTTTTTATTGTTTAATAATACATAATTTCATCTATAGACCATTTCAAAAGATGTAAACAACACTGGTCCAAAAGCACTTCCTGTTTCAGTTTTTTAACACTAGATAAACGTTGGAATAAAATACAACCAACAGAACACATAGAACTGAGTCAAAAAGTTAAAACAAAAATCTTAAAGATAATGCTATATGAAATAAAAAAAACAGTCACAAAATGAAATAGGAAGTGTTTCTGGACCAGTGTTGTTTACATCTTTTGAAATGGTCTATATAACTTAAGTGTATATAGTAGGGCTGTCAAAAGATAAATTGTGATTAATCACATACAAAATAAAAGTTTGTGTTTACATAACATATGTGTGTGTGTGTGTGTGTACTGTATATATTGTGTATATATAAATACACACATACATGTATGAATTTTGAGAAAATTTTTATTTAGGTATATTTTTTATTTATATTTGTAATATAAAATATATCTATATCTATATATATCTATATATATATACACACACACATGTAAACGTTTCTTAAATGCAGACATTAATGTGTGTGTATTTAATTATATAAAATCATTACACCCTGTGTGCACACATAAATTATGCAAAAAAACTTTTCTTTTGTATGCGATTAACCGCAATTAATCTTTTGACAGCCGTGGTATATAGTGTAAATAACTTAATAATTATCCATAAAGTTGAACCTTATTCTAAAGTCTTATACCAAAACTTGGTAAAAGGTGAAAAGTTATAAAGTAAATGTGAAAAGTTCACTCAGGAGGTTTAGGTTTCTGCTACCCAGCCAAGTCTCAGAGACATCATGTTAGCAATGGTCAAATCCCAAATGTCAAGTGATTCCATTCCCTGCTCCCCCGCTTCCTCCTGCTGGCAAATAATTGCATCAAACATTCATGATGACCTATACAAGCCGGCTGCATGGAGGGCACAGCTCTTCTGATCCACTGAATTGAACTTCAGTGAGCAGGAAATAGAAAAAATTAGACCTGGTATACACAGCAGATGAGTCATGTGTTTGTTGTTGATACAGAGACCTCAAAAGCAACACTCTGGTTCTCGAGAACAAATGTTTTTGTCTGATCTTTTGGTCTTGAAAGATGGCAAAAAAACAAAGTTAGCCCAAAACCCATTCATCTTAAAAATGAATGCGAAGAATAAAAAATGAGACTCACAAAAGCATAAAAAGGTGCACATGGGCTACAGTGATAAAATGGGTTTAATTTCTTGCACATCAATTCGGCCTTTTGTTTAAAAAATTCATTAATCACCACCTTTCTGTGTAGCAATTATGAATGTACAGTTTTAGATATTATGTGCCCTGAAGAACTGAATGAAGAAATGAATTTTTAATGTCTAACGAAAAGGCACGCTAAGATTTTTATCACAAAAAAAGAATAAAATGCACACACATTTTATATTTAATTAGCAAAACTATAATATGAAAGATGCATTGCATCAAATGTCAGGTATGTGACAATAATATGTGTAAAGTAAGTTTCCAGCCTTTCCCTCTATATGTGCCCTTGATGGGGGGCAAATGTTTTGATTAGGCAGGAAAGCTTTCACATTCAGTTAAGGAGAGACCACAGAGAGAAACAGTAATTACAACTTTTAAATGAGTTGCAGGAACCATATTGATTCACGCAGTTTCTTTGCTGTGACAAGTGACAAAGATCCCCTGCTGATGTGAAGGTAATTTCCCCTTAGAACTGTGGGTAATTTTTAAATAAATAACCGCCCCACAACTGATGTGGATTGGTGATGTGAAGCAGAGCTTTGGTGATTGTGATCAATATCATGTTTTACTGGCATTCTATCCGAAGTTTACCATAGGGTACCTTGGGCCTGTGGTCCAGATAATAGGATAAGATTCATCCCTCTCTGACCCTGAAGAGGACAAGTGGGTTTGGAGAATAAATAGATGGATGATTGATGGGTATTGTGTAAAAGAGGTAGGTCACAAAAGATTCAAATGTATTTTAATGTGTTGGTTTATGTTGCTGTTATTTGTTTGTTTGTTTATTTGATCACAGAGAGATTGATTTAGAAATCGGTTTGCAAATCCATTAAAATTGCAGCAGGCCATACGTTCAACATACAAACAAGCCAATGAATATATTAAAGATAACCGTGTGTTCTCAAATGTGAATGCTCTGTATAGGAGCCGAGAAACAAAGACGTTGCAGAAAACTGGAAATCCTTGGGGAGATCAAACTCGCACCAACCTTTAAAAAGTCACCAATCTATTAGTATTGTTTAAACATATGCTCAATACTTTCAGGTAGACTAGAAAAGTGACAGCTTAACAGGCACTGGCGGGTTAAAGGTGACAATTATTTCTAAGAAATGGAGGAAAAGTCTTATGAGGATGGACATGTTCAACTACCGTAAATGTACATACATAAAACAAATAAAAATATCTAAAATGACAGCCTGATCTCAGTGACCTTTCCCTATGCCCGTTGGTCCGTGCAGCACACACACACGCACGCACGCACGCACCCCCTGCATACCTCTACGTTCCTGCTGAGGCGGGCGCACACGCACGCCGATAGCACGCTGGTCTTCTTCACACATCATGCATACATATCCATTAGCTTCTTGAGGCTTCGAAACATTTACGAATCTTTTGTTTCGAATCATTGGTTATAGGAGCTTGTTTCAAACTGGCCAAAAATAAGTGATTTTAGCAAACGAAGCTTCATTACGTCATAACGGTTTCGAAAATACGACGATTCACCACAAGGAGGAGTTGAGCACAAATGACCATTGTAGGTCAACTCGGGTCAGTTTTATTATAAAAGTTCATAAAACATTCATCCTCCTATCTAATAACACTACCATTTTCTTTACTTTTTGTTTATACACAGATTTAATGACAAAAATGTGCATAATTAAAAAGGGAGATCGTTTTTAATGATTTGTTTGCCATAAATAAAAATAAAAACACAGAATACACTTTTAAATATGTCTTCATTCAATTAAATAATTTTTTTTTCTTAAAAACATATCTTTAGAACAATTTTGCTCTTGCTATTACTTTGTAAAGAGTGTAACATGTTTGGACAGATCTTGCTGCTTTTACACTATTTTGACCAGCAGATGTCGCCAGCGTGTATGGGGTTTTGAACGCTTCGAAAAACTGAAGCAATTTGCGAAGCAATTGGTTCAATTGATTCGAAGCTTCGAAAGGCTTCGTTTCTCATCACTAATTCACACTGGCTTTAATACACACACACATTAGCTTGGTTTTTGTTTGATGTTTTGTCCTGTTGTTGTGTCTACACTTACCTGTTATGAGCGTTTGTCAGCATGTCTGCGTTGCTTCTCCATTATCGGTCGGTCGAACCCGAGCGCTACCAGCGGCCTGGATAAATAGCGCCGGGTCCGCTGTGAGTGGGCGTGTCGGCGTGAAGCAGCCGGAAGCCGGCTCGTCCATTATCCTGTCTGTTACAGGGGGAATAATTAAAATTAGATATTATTCTGTGTTTATTATTTTTGTTTATTCTTTGTGTTGGTTATTTTGATCACTTTTTAGTTTCTATAAATATTTCATTGATATGTTTATATATATTTATTGTTTTGTTTTTTGTAAATGTACATACTTACCTGTTTACTTTCCTCTGTGTCGATGATGGTCTTAACTAAAAGGGGCGGGGCTTGGCAGAAGGCGCCCCAAAGATATGCTGCGTTCCAGGCAACCCGTAACCCGTAACTCACGAGTTCAAAACCACGCCTCACGACTCTGAACTGGGAGTACATCGATCTAGTACGAGTTCACGGGTGGGAAGTCACGGGTTTGACTGCCGTTCCAGTGCACTTTCACCGGTAGAAGGTTGTAAAAACACGAGTTACGGGCTGCCTGGAACGCATAAGGTCGTGAGTCGTGGTTTTGAAGTCGTAACTCACGGGTTTAAAAACCTACCTGGAACGCACCAATAGATCAGCGGTAGATGACGGTAATGCTCTTTTTAGAATGCGAGCCGCCAATAAGAATAAGAATAAGAATAAAAATAAGAAGAGTTTTGTTTCTTTGTTCTTTTGTACATAGTTTGGGTCTATATTCCCCTCTGGCACTGTAAAAATAAACATCACTTTTACATATTTGCATATTTTGCTACATTTTTGGGGGGGGACGTTACGCCTGACAGCAGGTCTGCGAGACCTATTGTCTAACAGGTGTATTAACTACAAATGCCTCTAAATAAAATACAAGCTAACATTTTCAGTAACGCAAGACAGAAGTATTTAAATTCTAATAGAGTTGAGATGATAGCCTCATATAGAGCCTTTAATGTCTACAGCTTTTAAGCACCTTTCTATTAATCTCAAAGCCTAAGTAAATGAAAGACAACTTCACATTCTCAAAAAAAAATTTGGTATTCACTCTCAAATTCAATATGTGCTCCACCAGGTGGCTTAAATAGCTTAACCAGCAAGACTTCCTTGATTAACCAGCTTTGCTAGAAGGATCGTCATGCTGGTTAACCAACATGGCTAATGTGGTCCGCCAACTAGATCAGAACAAGCACTAACTAGCTAAATTTACAATAGGTCCAGCAGTGTTGTCAAACTTATTCCTCAGATCTTTAAAACAGTGTTAAAAGCTCTAACACTGCCTCCTTAGTATTCAAATAGATTGAAAAGCAGGTGATTTATTTGAGATAAAAACATGTGCATCGGTACAGAAGAAAATTTGCATATGAATGACATTAATCCTGGCCACATCGTCCTTGAAAGTGAATAATAAACAGACATTAAATAGAATATTCTCTTTAATGCTAATAGCTGACCCTAAATTTATACAGCAAATAAAAGCATGTTCTATGAGAGTTTTGAGTGTTCAAGTGTTTCTAGTGTCTTAAAATATTATTTATATTTATTCATACGGAGGAAACTCTAGCTCTTAAAGGTGGTGTGTGTAATTTTAGCGGCATCTTGTGGTGAGATTGTGAAATTGCAACCAACAGCTCACCCTTCAATTTTAAAACGCGTATGGTAGCCGCCACAAGACAAACATTGAGACGAAACGTGCTCTGTAGAACAGTTTGTCCGTTTAGGGCTACTGTAAAAACATGACGCTGACTTTCATGTTAGGGGACCCGTACTGTACATAAGTACTGATGGTCTGCAATTCATAGCAGCTTTTTTGGCCAATGCCCGCCCGTGAGGCCGTTTGACCGACCAATCACAATGTCCCCACAACAACCGACCGGCGTGCAACAAGTCAGAAATAACCAGCCGCAACCAAATTGTATCTAAATAAACAACATTACTCACCAAACAACAACGGTGTGCACTTCATCAACAGCAATGAGGCGCTCCCGGTTAACATCTGTTTGAAGCATATCTCTTTACTTTTTAACACCTACAAGCAATTTGGGAGAACCAAACACAAGACTCAATCGGCCAGCTGCGATGTTAGCATCGGTTGTTTCATGTTTGCCCACATATGGGGCTGATATCCCCTTCTCAGGAAGTACTTACTTGATCTTCCATAATCGATACGAGGGGGCACACAACTAGTACAATTGGATCTGCAGGGAATCCTTCCAGCTGCTGACAAAGGCTTGGAAAATAATACTCTTCCCAAATCCCACTAGCAAAAAGGTCAACATATCCCTTTTGATTCCGCTAACTGCCTCAAGCAAAACTCCTGGACGTCTTTTAAAGAGTCTATGCCGTGAACTTTGCATATTTTTCGAGAATCCAATGTCAAGCTGATCATGATAACTGCTCATTATATTATCCATGTAAATACGATTACTCCTCTTCCTCGATCGAACATCTGAGCTTTGTTAAGCCAACCTGACTACTGAGGCTGAGACTAGGGGACCAGCGGTTTATGGAGGTAAGAACGGCTCATTCTAAGGTAATAAAAACAATACTGTTCATTATGTACAGTCTTTATACACCACTGATTATATAGTTATGTATATTATATAGCATTTCTGTCAAGAGATCCTTCTAAAAGTTACACAATAAACCTTTAATGTCAAAACAGCAAGAAAAAAAGCAACTGAAATGCAGAACAAGATGAAAAATGTTGTCAACTCCGTACCAATCAAGTTTTGAAGACTCACCATAATCTAGCAGCAAAGAGAAAACGCTTGTTAAATGAGATGTAAAAACTGAAGGAAAACAGAAGCACTATGGGCTCACGTTATCAGTCTCTTCCATTTGACTCACAAAGATAAAGTGATTTCTACTATATGTTTGATTGCACGGTAAGTACATTCTTTATTTATGTGGTTTCGATTTACACAGAGTTTAGAAATCGTTGAGAATCAATGATCACGTCTGGGATCAAGTTTCTGCAGTTTTCCAAGTAGTTATACCCCTACTACAGGAAGCATAAATTATTTTTAAACCATAGGTTTGTGCACATGCATGATTCAGTTTTAAACTATCAGGCAAAACTATAAAGCTAATGAAAATGTCAATGCATGTAACCTGCAAGTAAAGCATACTTTGTAGATTTCCCTTTTGTTCCAAAATTCCTGATATGTTAGACATCCAGCAAAAATAAATCATTCAAGAGGAATTAAAGCATACATACTGTGTTGACTTTTCCCTCTCCAACAATAGAAACAATTGATCCCACAGAACAAAAATATTCCACTGATGCATGACTTGGATTCTTTTATTTGAAGTCTAAAGTTATTTTATTATCAAATATACCTTTCTGTTATAACAAGTAAAAATATAAATAAACAATGTTATTGATTACTGAAATGTTATTTATTTTTAAGGGGGAAAAGCTGTCAAATAAATACTATACAATTAGTCTCTGATGCCAGTGCTTTACTGTAAATGAAAAACAAGAAAAATACAGAAATATACTGTGTATTTTATTTTTACGGTAGTGAACTGTAAAGTAATTCCTGCTAGTGCTGCCAGTATTTAAGCAATACTTTTCAGCAAAACAATTGTAGATTTCACTTTTATCCATCCGGCAAATAAATCTTGTTGAAGCTATAGACATCCAATAGGAATAAAAAGCATGCTGGGAGTGTTAGTTTCTTCTCTCTACATAGGAACGATTGATTTGTGGCTTTTCAAAATTTAAATAATGGATGGATCTGGCAGTCAATAGCGCACGGCCATTAATCTTGATTTGTGTGCTGTAGGGTCCCGTCTGGCTGCACTGCACATTATTCTCGGCGGCACCCAATCAACGGAGCATTTTACACTAAATTCCAAAAGTACCAGTGACTCTCCAGAGAAACAGGAACTTTAACACTTCATCTCATAGATTTATGCCTAGTGCTTGCCCCAAAAGCAACAAATTTAATAGATATCTTTCAAAAATCTGACAGCATGCCTTCGGTGAGCCAAGTAATCTGTGTGTATTTTACAGATTTTCATATCATTTGCCTCTACACAGTTTATGATCCTTACTGTATATAAAGTTCACATTGCTCGCATTTACATCCAACAACAATCTGAAATGGCAGTAATATGCACTTGATCATCTGAGACACAGTTGTTTGGAAACAGATTAGTCAAATTTTTTGACAAGATTAATGACAAACTATTGAAAATCTGCCATGATCGGAGTTATTTAAAAGGGCTGTTGTCTGGGTCAAATAAATTCACGAGTCTCTGTAGTAAAATGCAATACTGAAAAGCTTATGGCAATGTCAAAATGTTTTCTAATCAGAGTTTAAACTAAAAATACATTTTTAGAATTTTTAAGACTATTACTGAAGATAACAGAATGTAACACCACAATTTATTTCATAAATTAATAGAGCATATGCATATGAGTTCAAATGTGGCTGAAAGCCATTATGCTTAATATCATAATCAAAAGATCATTTTCATTAACTGAGACATTAAAGCAAAATGACACAGAATGTTATATAGTTATATCATGTTATATAGTTTTTTAATTAAAATCATATAAAGTCAATTATTGTGATTAACTGCAAACAGCAGATTGTACATGCAGGTCTCACTGGAACCAGTGTCACACAGTTATTATGGTTATGGTTATTATGGTAACCAAAGGTGATGATTTTAGACATGTAATGTCAACTTTTCTTTTTTGTTGAGATTTGCTTTGCTTGTTTGTTTGTTTGTTTGTTTGTTTGTTTGTTTTGTTGCCTCAAGGCTGTCTGTAATTTTTTTGGCCACTAATACACTAAAAATGCACAAGCAAACAGTTTTTCCCATAATGATTTTGTGTCAACCTTTTGTTTTCCCTTTGTGGAGCGTTGGCTTGTAGGTAATACAGCCACAGTCAAAGACATTTTGGAAACCTAGAGTGAAATAGAGACACAAAGGAAATGAACGAGTGAGATAGGGACAAAGAGACAGAGAGAGCAAGAGAGAGAGAGTCAGAAAGAGACAAAGAGTTGTAAATGTAACTCCTTTACAGGATCATTGTACCTGACATTTCATCAATCCTAAAAAATTCAAATGCTCAAACCCTGATTTATCAAGGACTTTGCTGCCGTAACATGGCTGCAGGAGGCAAATGATATTACGCAGCGCCTGAAAATATGCAGCAAAGTCCTTGCTTATTATGCGGGAATGAAAGTATAATCCTATAGCCATATCGGCCTAGAAAATCGCAACTTTACATTTTCTCTCGTTCTTAGTAGGCCTACACAATGTAACTACAGAAGAGTCAAGTTTTAAATAGGAAAAATATCAAAACTCTTTGGTTATTTTTGAGCGTGATGCTAATGGTCTAATCAGATTTAATGGAATATGCTAAGCTAGGCTAAAAGTGGTACTGCCAGACCCGGAGATCAGCTGAATGGAATCCAAAACGGTAAAAATCAAATGTTTAACTCCACAGGAGCTGGAAAATGAGCATATTTTTTTTAAAAAGTGGAGTGTCGCTTTAAGCAAGAGTCTTTTTTGTCCGTTTGCTTGTTGATTTTTTTTATCTATGTATTTGGGCCGCACATAGTGATGTCAAAAGGAATCATTAAATGAGTTAACAGCCTGTGGCCAGCAGGGCCCCAAGCAATTGCTTTGTGTTACTATTATTTTAAAAAACAACACTCAGTTTCAGGATCAGTTACACAAATATGAATCATTTAAGATGGTTTATACAAAGTTTTTGATCATGCATAGAATAGTCTAAGCTGGTAAAACAAAAACAGGGAAGATGGATGGATGGATAGATGAATAAACAGATTCATGCTACAATGTTTTCACATTCCCATGTGGGGTTTCATTGTGTTTCATGTTTTAGTGCACCCTGAAAAACAACAATTATATATGCATGCAATTTACTGCTGTGCCACTCTCTGATACATTAGCTTTCTGTGACCGCTGGATATTGTCAGGTATCAGGCCCTGAGGAAAACATCTACCCTGTTGCCTTTGTTCAACACTCTCATGCTGAAAGGCTGAACATCAAAGCTAGTCAGAATAAAAGATTGAGGTTACATACACACACTAGATAGCATTCTAACACATTATCACGTATCAATAATGGTTAAGTAAAATATGCACAAACTCAACCACTGGATTTAAATGAATCTATGCTGGATTGTTTCAACCTAAAATGCTTTGTTATTTCAACCCATGCTTGAGTTTCTATGACATTTTACAAGTCTCACACTGCAGGAGTCTCACGTGGCACCACACATAGCATGATATCTGTTGTTGATATGGTGAACTAATGAAAGTGGGTGTGAAGATGTGGGTGGTATTAGAGTGTCCTGATTGGCTAACCTGGACCAGGAGGAGGATGTACAACTATGTGTCGTTGCTGAGGGCAACAGGAAGCTGAGGTTAATGGTAAGAGACAGATGGACTGGGGGCTGAACGGTTACATTACTGCAGTGCTGAAAGTGAAATGAGGTTAAACTGAATGTTTGGTGAAATTTGTATATGACTGACTATCATCTATCTTTTGTGTCAAAGCCCACAACGCATAGAGACCCAAGATATGGTCTTGCAATCAACAAGCATATGTAAAGACAGACCCAAATTTGATAAAATTTAGAAATAAGGCTCTTCGGTTACCTTATCCAAAACATTTCAATTAAAACTCAAAAATCAACTATTTTTTGTTTGAAACTAATGTATTCTATACTATATGTACTATATACTAATGTGTTTATTGTTAATAAATTAACAAATGTATTAAACCACATATCAGTTCAAGCAGTGTTGTACATTCGAGGATTGGCCACAAGGTGGTGCCCCGAGAAAGCTAATTCACCGTTTTGGCTTCTTTCTCAGCAAAATGAGTTTTTGAGATTTTTTTAAATAGACTATATATTTTATATTAAAGACTGTATGCAATCGTACAAAAATTTTGCCTGGAAAATGTTTGCTTATTTTGAGATTCACAAGACTTATGTGATTCATTTCTACAAACGAAATGAAACAATCCAATTAATTTCAAACATAATCGTAACTAATTCATTTGCAAGTTATTTCTCTCGACAGGGCAATTGCCGGACAATTTTATGAAACAAAGTTTTTAAAAATCTTCAAAAACTGTTTTTCTTTTATTGATAACGATACCAATTTTGTTTTGTGTCATGCACAATTCATGCGTTATATTCATTAACCACTAGATGGCGCCCACACCCTTTGGACACAAGGAATAAATTAAAAACCGCAAAAAGAAGGAACAGAGTTTGTGTTAGTAACGTGGACTGTAATTTACACATACAGTAGTTTAATTTAATTTAATTTAATTTAACATGAATCAATGTGTTTACAGTTTTTGCCTATTGCTTACACACTAAATCCGAATGCTTAGACCAAAGCCTCAATACCTAAACTTCTTGTAGCATATGCTTAAACACAGTGTAACCATAGCTTAAACACATTGTCAACTTTGCACTTTGTTTGCAATTCTGTAGCACACTTATTGCGAAACACTACACACGTTTTCTTACATTAGACACATTTTTCACAAACGAAATCACCTATTATCATTGGGAAAACACTCTGTTCAAAATCCAAAAGTCATCTGGCAATTATAGGCACTTACATACACACCTGAATACACTTGTACAGAAAACAGAACACCAATCGGTCTGAGTCTTAGCACTACAAATAGGCCTCAGATAAGACATTCTGAGAACTTTGCAAGCATGGAGGCAATGCGAGTAAGAGTAAGAGGAGGACAAAGAGAGAGAGGAGTTGGACGTGGATGTGAACATGGAAGAGGACAAAGACGAGGACCAGTGCGGAGACGTGTATCGGATGACATCATGGCCTATCTATGAGGGAGGCTGGGCAAAGAGTCCACCCTAACCTCAGTCGCTACACAGTAGCGTCAATACTAAGAACATTCCGACTGGAGAACAGGTATATCTTCAAGTTTCTACTCCTGTACCTACTGTATGTGTCACATGATTCTGTATCATATTACAGTATTACTGTACAGTACTATTCAAAAATGAATGTAAAGGAGTATCATTGTAATGTTACAATGAGGTGGGATCCATCCAAGGGTGGATTAGGCACACAAGACGATATTTTCCCCGATGCCTAGCCCGCGAGGACATCGCCTGTGATGTCGACGAGGTCTTGTGCCCAGATACGAACAGAGGGAGGGATCCATAAGACCCCCAGGCCCCCACCACACACATACATGCGCACACAAACACAAAACAAGTGTGTTTTTCCCCACAATAGCAGTTTATCCAGTATTTGTTTTGTTTTTTATTTTTGTTTTGTGGCTAAATGTGATGACTTGTGGCTCTATTTTTCTTTATTCCTTTAAGAATGTTTTTTTTTTGGGGTAAAAACTCTTGTTTGATTACTGAATAAATTTAAACAAATAAATATATCTTTAAATAAATCTACTTTTGAGTTTTACTAAAGACTGAGTCTAAGAAAATTACGATAAAAATAAAACCACAAAGGGTGCAGTGTTATATATATAAAGCGGATTAGTGTGTTGCTGGTGATATGAAAGAGTAATTCAAATGGTGCTTGTGTGTATGGTTTTGTTACAAGAATTTCATTTTTAGAAAGGAGTGCTAAGTTTTGATTGCAGTGTTTCATTTTGGCATGGATGTGAGTTGTTAATCTCCAAGTGCTATGTCTGTGTGGCTTGTGTGTAGAATTTTGACATAATGAGCCAAATTTTGCAAAAAGTGTGTAAGCAATAGGCAAAAACTGTAAAAGACCTATGCAAACATAATCATTATAAAAATAGACAATAATGTCATCAGAACACTCAAAAATCACCCAGACGTCGTAGATTAATGTGCGAAGGTGATTGCTATTTAAAGGATTTATGCAATGTAACAGGCTACTTATTTTAGAAGACATATTTACATAAGTTTTCTTATATTTAGAAATATTTTCTCAAAATTTTCCTATTCCTGATTCATAGTTCAAGACAGACCTTAAGCACATGCTTAATGTAATCTGAGGTAAGTAGATATGTGTCATGTCAGAGACTTTAATATTAATATTTTTTCTGTCCTCTAATCATCCTGAAACCTTTACACTTTTGTTAAATAATTAAGTATAATTATTAAGCCATTTTCCTCATGGACTGGTCATCAAAGTCTGCAAATCCTGACACACACACACACACAAGCTGCAAGCAAGCTGAATATGCTTAGCAGACACCACGTGCCTGACCTTAGCTGAAGAAGCAGTAGTCAACAGAAACAAGTAGCTTTTGTTTTTCTGGCACATTTAGTCTGTTATAGGCTACATAAAAACAGCTGAACAGATGATAAATAATCTTAAGGACAGTAGCTTTTTTGGCAAAAAGCTGCATGCTTTCAAACAACCAGTTTTTATACCCTGTCTGAAGGACTTTTCACATTCTGTGTATTTATCTCAAAATTCAGGGTATTTAATTCAAGGCCATTAGAAACAGGTTAAAATAAATGTAAATAATAAATTATCAGGTAAATAATAAATTATCAACTGTGGCACATACAGCATTTTCTACAGATCAACAGATAGTTGAAATGTGTGAATCAATTAAGTGTTTAGCAGAAGACTACAATGTACTCTGTATGACAGTTACCTTAACTCACAGCCTGATGCTTTAAGATACAAAATCTGCTAAAGTGATCCAGGGTGGGTCTTAACTTACAAAAAATCTTTAATAACCTTTATATATGAAAACTTAGAGATGATTCCAAGTCAGCCAATCAGAATCCAGCAAGCAGAGCTTGAGGTTATTCCAGGTGACCTACAGTCAGCTAAGCAAATTACAGTTTTGAACAAACTCTATAACATATAGGCCAACCCAATTTTGTTTATGATTTACATCATCAGGTGAAATGATCTAGTTCAGGTTGTGTGAAGAAGTGTTGACAATGCTGTGCTCGGACAGCTGAGCTGCTTATTGGCATTGGATACCAGGTGTCAATGTTAAGCCCACATGCGCTCTCTCCTCACCTGTGTGAGCCGGCTATGGTTAAGCTGAACAGGTTTGAGACTGGTTCTGCTACAGGCCTGACGCACACAGACTGTTTGTTTCTTGTATTTCTGTTGCTCACACTAACCCGCATGGACATACTAGAAAAACAAAGGCAGATGCCTTAGATGTCTCCAAAACTGTCATTGGGTGGTTGAAGTCGGGTCTGTTATTTTGACACTTGATCGCTTCTGTTAGTGTTATCTATTATAACACAGAGAATAAAAGGCAGGGGGTTGTTATGCTGGAACTTTTGCCAAGGACAAACTAAAACAAGACACCACACATTGTTTCACAATCAGTATTGTTATTGTGAGTGATAAAAGAGTAAAGTTCTGTTTATTGTAACCAAAAAAACTTTTATTTTTGGTTTTGGCTAGAAATTATATATCTGTGGCCAGAACTGGAAGGATATTTAGACAAGCATGTAAAAACAACTTTTTACCTATTAATGCACTTTTCAACCCATGGTTAGGTAAAATATGGATAGACCCAGCATAGGTTTGGCCTACTTTAATGGTTGGGTTTGTCAGCATTTCTAGCAAACACTCATTGGTCAGTTAATATCATTTATTATGCTATAGCAAAACTAACTTTTCACTTCTCAAGCAAGAATTAAACTAGAAATTGAAGGTGCTTATGATTTTTATCATAAAGTTTTCTTTCCAGAAATTGTATTTCATAGTTCAATTTCAAACATCTTTAACTGTAAAAAAAATTTATATTAATGAATTAAATAAAAATTAGGATTTGGTCAGCTTGTGCCTATTTAGGTCACTTTTCACATCACAGTTTCTCTGGTTTCACTTCTTAAAAGGTCACCATCATAATCTTCCAGCTGCAGTGGACATACTTGTAACATATACTGTACCACTGCTGGATTTTTTTATTGCACACTCTCTTTAAGAAAGGTACAAGAAAAGTCGCAGGGGCGTTACCTAAAAGTTGCATATTCATGGGTGCACATCTGTACCAAAATGGTACATGGGACCTTTTTACCATCCCAGTGACAATTTTTGTACTTTGTTTCTGAGAGTGTAAATATGGACTTGAAGAATGTCACCTACATCATTGGGATTTGCCATTTTTCCTTGCACTATGTTTAGGGTGACCATACGTGCCATTCTTCCCAGATGTGTCCTGGCCAAGATTTCGGGTGCATCTTCCGGAACTTGTATTTGTCGACCGCACACATCATCAAGGTTCTCGCATCTGAGTTAAAAACATAAGACATACAATCGTAGTTTAATTCTTACCCAGTGGCGGCTGTTGACTCCTTTTTTCGAGGGCACTCGATGCGACGTTTGTCACAACATGTATGTAGCCCGTCATGTGTGTGGTTCCTTTTTTCAAAATATGTGTTCTGTGCGTTGAGTGAACCTATGTGCATCCCGTATCTTGTCAAAATAAGTGCCTGCTGCAGATGCGTCTAAAGGGTTTATGATTAAAGAGACGCTCGGGTTTGCCAGATACTCCCATAATCTCATGCGTAATCAGAGTTTACTGTTAAGTGAGTGTCCTGCGGGTATTTTGTGAACGTAAGCGTCTAATAAATGGTTTTGACGCGTGTGTAGCAGGCACTTATTTTGAAAAAAAACACATGATGCACATTGTTTACATGATGCAACAAACACATATTTTGAAAACGCAAGCACCACACATGACTCTCCAAACACTTATTTTAAATTTGCGCCCCTCGGAAGAGCAGTCACGAGCCGCCACGGTTCTTAAAATGTAATGATTGCTTTTCTGAAATAGAACCTGAAATAATAAATCTCAATGACGTATGTGGTCAACAAATATGACTTCCGGAAGACACACTCGAAATCCTGGCCAGGACACGTTCGTGCAGAATGGCACGTACTGTATGGTCACCTTAACTATGTTAAACACGTTACCATCACCAAGTTTTACGCCTCCACCCATTGGAACATCAAAGTGAAGTGTTGTTAAGCCCTCAAAACATCTTTTGGAGCCATCATACAGTTTGCATGCACTGACCCAGTATTACACAAACACACACACACCAGACCGTATTTGTCTCTTTAAGAAAAACAGATCGAGAGTCAGTGACATAAGACAGCGCAGAGATAAAAAAAGAAATAGGAATAAAACATAAATAATAAAAAACCTGCCAGTGTTACTTAAAATAAATCACAGCTTATGCACAGTTAAAGATTGTGTACAAAATTCAGACAAACATGTAAGACAGTCTGAGTGGGAGTTCATACAGATGAGTAACTCAAGTTTAGTGACAACGATAGCATCTTTTCAAGGACATACCAAACGGCCAAGCACTTCACAAAGGCAAGCTCACAATAGCAGACATAATTTATGACAGCTCTTCTCGGTAATGTAATCATAATGGCTTTACCTGTTAAAGCTCCTAGCCTCCTACTCTATAACAATGACTCTTCCTTGTAACTCAGTCTGATAGGATCTTTTATAGGAAGCATTAACTGCACTTTGCAATGGCGGAAGACTGAACTGGAAAAAGGGGCCTGGTCCCTGAATCCTTCACTTCCTGCTGTTAGACATCTAAGGTTGCAAGAAACCATACAGAGTATCAGAAACTTAAATAAACGTAATTTCCCGTTTTTCCGGTCATTAACAAATTCTACAGAGACTGACAATGCCATGTTGAAACCATTGACAATTTAACATTAGTGTTCTGTTTCCCATGAAATATGACAGATTCACAGGCTCATAGAGAAATAAAAAGGCCTGTCACTATAATATTTAATGTTTTAACTGATACAAATTAATATTGTACCTCTCTAATTAAAGGAACAGTATGTAGGATTGTGGTCAAAACTGGTACTGCAATCACAAAACTGGTGGCCAATACACAACATGACAACATAAACATCAGTTGAGGGCTGCAACTCCACTTTTTAAATGACAATATCCTGGCCAGACCACTGTTGTGAGTGATATAAGTATTTGAAATGAAAATGATTTCTTAATGTCTAGTGACATATCAGGGCAATTTTATGATGAATTAATATACATTTCTTACATACTGTTCCTTTAAATGTTAGTAAATTAATTTAAATACCATATAAAGATTTTTCGAGGGCGCTAGATGAAAAGTTCATCACAACATGTATGTTGCCCATTATGTGTATGGTTCGTAATTTCAAAATATGTGTTCTGCGCATCGAGTTATCCTATGTGCATAACGTGTCTTGTCAAAATAAGTGCCTGCTGCAGACGCGTCTAAAGGGTTTATGATAAAAAAGACGCTTGCGTTTGCCAGATACTCGCATAACCTCATCCCTAATCAGTAGGGGTGTCAACAATAATCGATTCGGCAATGCATCGCAATGCGGGCATGCACGATTCAGCATCGATGCAGCAAAGTGCCATAATCGATTATGTATGTCACTGTTTATTTTCTGGCTTCGAGTGGACAATAAAGTTGTTTCAATTACTTCCGGGGGCATAACAACAACAATCAAGATGGCTGAGGCGGAGAGAGATGACAGTAATAGACGGGTAAATAAAAACGCACCCTTTTCCATGGAAACTGGACATATGGGCACATTTCGGATTCTACGAAGTTAATGGGCAACTAGACAAGACTTACGCTGTGTGTAAATTCTCATCTCAGGTATATAATTGTCATTGTCTTAAAGCTGCTAAGCTTCCGTTTTTGTTGAGAATAGTTGCACTTGCCTTGTTGTGTACAGTAGAATTCTGATGCATCACAATGCATCGTAGAATCGAATTGAATTGAATCGTTACCTGATGAATCGTAATTGAATCGAATTGTGGGGACAGTGCCAATGCACACCCCTACTAATCAGTGTTTAAGGAAGTGTCTTGCGTGTATTTTGTGAACGTCGTGAGTGTCTCTTTTATCAAAAACGGTTTTGACGCACGTGCAGCAGGCACTTATTTTGACAAAACACGTGATGCACATGGTTCACATGTCGCAACAAACACATCTTTTGAAAACACGAGCAACACACGACACTCGGAACACTTATTTTGAATTTGCGCCCCTTGGATGAGCAGTCACGAGCCCCCACTGAAAAAAAGGACATGAAAGTACAAAAGTAGTCACTGGGGCGGTACCTTTTCAAAAAGTACACTTTTGTACTTAAAAGGTACACGTTGCTACCTTAGAGGTGAGTACTGGAACCTTAAAGGTACATATATGTAACTAAATGGTACATTTTTAAAAGGTACAAAGTTACTGATCTTTTGTACCTTTTTCTGAGAGTGTACAGTAACAATGGGCTTATCAAAAAAAAATGGCTTATCCACTGTTGTTCACTGTCCCTGTAGAAGTACTTTAATCTAAATCCTTGTAAATCTTTAATATTTCCACACAGAGACGTACAACCTTTGCTGATGAGTGTGGCTATATTCCCTCCTAGCTAATTTTTGATTGGTTAAACCAATCCAACATATTCCAACACTCCCCAGTCTCCTCGATATAACCATCCATGTATAAACGTTATTTGTCTCAATAAATGAAGCAAATAAATATGTAGCACTTCCTTTTTTGTTTCTAAAGCACCTCTCCTCACAATCAACAGCACTCCAAAATTACCCAGGAGAATAAATAAATAAGCAAAGAAATGGATATATAAATAGGTGGCTTGTGGTACTATTGTGTGGTACAAGAGGGTTTCCTCCTCAACACCTGCAGAGAGAAAAAGGACGTATAGGGAGTGGGCCGAGAGGTGGAGAGGCGAACAGGACAAAGGAGAGGAGGGTTCGAACAATGGCAAGGCCGGCCAGTGGAACTGCAACGAGACAGTGTGTCTGCAGACCGCGACAGACGCCCTGCCCTGAGAGGCAGCCAAAAGAGCCACACAGGAAGAGGCTTCACTCCTCTGTCCAGAACAGACACGACAAGGCAAAAACAATAGAGAAATGCTCCCCTCCAGAGAGAAGTCCATTGAATGATTGAGTCTATCCAAAGTCCAAGAACAACATGGGGTTAAAATGTCAAGTACACAAATATGGGACACTGAATGTACAGAATTGTGCAATGCAAATGACTGACCTATTGTTTACATGCATTTGGTAAACGGATGTATCCAATGTGACTTACAGTCATTCGAAGCCATACATCTTTTAAGTGCACAGATTCTGTAATCCCAAATGGGCATGTAATCCCAAAATTGACAAATATTTAATGATATACTTTATATATATTATATAAAAGTTCCCATATGTGCACATGTTATACAGAAATGTATTATTAAAGCTTTAGATAAGCTGATTTTGACATCTACATTTACTAAAACTATGTCAGGAATTTGTTCATGTTTGTATCTTCATTCTTAAAAACAAATTTATACTTAGCAATAACCATTAATCAACTCATCACTTGTTATCGAGCCATGCCTACAGGAAGATAAATTGCAGAAATATGGTTGAAATGTCCCAAATATTTTGCATGGGATGTGACCTTTCAGTCTGTGAGTGAGCATAGCTGATCTCGAGTGATGCAAGGAGGTCAACTACATCGTGTGCTGCTGACGCACCACATTTGCAAATGTTGGAAACAGATACAAACAAACACACAAAGATTGAATTCATCCACTGTTAACAATAAGCATTTTATCACGGAAATGGGTAACCCTCACCCAGCAGAATTGTATTGACGTGCAAAAAAGTGTGTGGTTGAAAAAACTGAAAAAGTAAATGTCCACATGCATAACGGAAAACAGTTTGAACATGCCACTTAACGTCTGTGCACGTTCATAATCCCTTCTTTCCTGTAAAGCGGCCATACTCATCCTGTCTGACGTCTTTTTAATGATCACAGTACTGTTGATGTTTTCCTGTCAACTTTTTTCCTGAAATCAGCATCACCATTACTTTAACAATAGTGAATAAAGAAACATAGGGATAGTGTAAAATGAACATTTTGTGATTTCATCACTTAGTTTGCCAGTTGTTTTTTAACACATCAGTGATCAGAGGGTTTGGTAACAAAAAAGAGAGTATATTATATAGTGTACAGTATAGTATATAATGTTGAATAAACATGACAAAAAATTGTCCTAGCTGTCACTGGGGCAGTACCCTTAAAAAGGTCCTATAATGTACCATGTACACTCACCTAAAGGATTATTAGGAACACCTGTTAAATTTCTCATTAATGCAATTATCTAATTAACCAATCACATGGCAGTTGCTTCAATGCACTTAGGGGTGTGGTCCTGGTCAAGACAATCTCCTGAACTCCAAACTAAATGTCAGAATGGGAAAAAATGGGATTTAAGCAATTTTGAGCATGGCATGGTTGTTGATGCCAGACGGGCCGGTCTGAGTATTTCACAATCTGCTCAGTTACTGGGATTTTCACACACAACCATTTCTAGGGTTTACAGAGAATGCCGTGAAAAGGGAAAAACATCCAGTATGCGGCAGTCCTGTGGGCGAAAATGCCTTGTTGATGCTAGAGGTCAGAGGAGAATGGGCCGACTGATTTAAGCTGATAGAAGAGCAACTTTGACTGAAATAACCACTCGTTACAACCAAGGTATGCAGCAAAGCATTTGTGAAGCCACAACACACACAACCTTGAGGCAGATGGGCTACAACAGAAGAAGACCACACCGGGTACCACTTATCTCCACTACAAACTGGAAAAAGAGGCTACAATTTGCACAAGCTCACCAAAATTGGACAGTGCAGGCTGGTGGTGGTGGTGTAATGGTGTGGGAGATGTTTTCTTGTCACACTTTATTCCTCGTAGTACCAATTGGGCTTCGTTTAAATGCCACGGCTTACCTGAGCATTGTTTCTGACCATGTCCATCCCTTTATGACCACCAGCAGGATAATGCACCATGTCACAAAGCTCGAATCATTTTAAATTGGTTTCTTGAACATGACAATGAGTTCACTGTACTAAAATGGCCTCCACAGTCACCAGATCTCAACCCAATAGAGCATCTTTGGGATGTGGTGGAAAGGAAGCTTCGTGCCCTGGATGTGCATCCCACAAGTCTCCATCAACTGCAAGATGCTATCCTATTAATATTGGACAACATTTCTAAAGAATGCTTTCAGCACCTTGTTGAATCAATGCCTCATAGAATAGGCAATACTGAAGGTGAAAGGGGGTCAAACACAGTATTACAGTTTTTTTGAATTGCTCAAACACTAACCCCCAATCTCTGAACCAAATTCATAGTGGCCTAAACCCATTTTTCAAATCATGCACTCTTTTTGCAAAATTCTAAACACAAACTTCTTACTAAAACACACATTTCACACTGCAATGCACTTGTTTTATAAATGCTAAACACAGGCAGGCAAAAGTTGAACACAACTAAAACACCGTTATCATCGAGTAAACACAACAACTCACAATTCTACACAGTTTGATTTTGAGTACAAGTGAAATGGTTTTGAAGGAATTGTTTGATTTTGCTAGAAGAGTCAGGGGTTCTGTGAATTTTGTTTAAAATTGGGATTTGTGTTTAAGGTTTTGAGAAAATGAGTGATGGTTTCAAAAAAAGTGTTTTAGCAATTCAGAAAAACTGTAGTATGGAGTTCCTAATAATCCTTTAGGTGAGTGTGTATATATAGATGTGTATACATTTGATACCAATATACATCTGAAGTACTAATATGTACCTCTGAGCTATGCTCTTTAGGTGCAAAGGTGCACTTTAGAATACGAGTGTAGTATATAGTATAGTAAAGTATAGTATAGTATATAGTATAGTACTGTTGAACTATAAAGAATCAGACATTTGAGGTTATTTGAGATCATGTATTAGTCAGCTGGTTTAGTTTGTCTGCTGCTTGGCTGACGTGGGCACCCTGTCTCACCACAATGAAAAGCAGTCTGGTTCTGCTTTATGAAAATCCTATTTCTCTACAAGAGGAAATTAATAACCCCCTAATGATTGTTTTCATATTTCATACGTCATTTCAAGATTCAATTTGAATGCTACACCCAGAGACCTCTCAGCCTGAAGGTGCAACACGGAAATGCAAATGATTTGCACTAAGACTGAAAAACAATAATCCTGTATTTGCATGAGATCTTTGTTTTAAATGTTCTCTGAGTCATTTAAAAATGTGCGAGAAGTCGTTTCCTTGTTCACCTAAATCAACCCCCCCCCCAACTGCCAAACACAACACCACAAGAATTCTTTGTTCCTCTATTTTCTTGTCAGTCACTGAACCAGTTTGTACTGGAGTGGACGGAGTGCCCATGTAAATTGATTAAAGCAAGCATTGCGGTCAATTCAACCGTGCCTGTCTCCGTCACTGTAGTAACACACACACACACACACACACACACACACACACACACACACACACACACACACACACACACACACACACACACACACACACACACACACACACACACACACACACACACATACTGTTGTCACACAATCTGTTCACTTCAAAGTTCACTATCCTAAATTCAGTGAAAGACAGGAAATGGGTGGGCGAGAGAGAGAGGACAATCCTAAGTCAAGCATATCAGTAGACAGACAGGACAATTGGCTAAAATATTTTGCAGCATTGTGTTTGACTGTAAAAGGAAATAAAAACATGGAAATATATGATGACAAGGTGAATAGAAAAATGTGGTTAAATGGAAAGTTGGATGCTGTCAGAGGATTGTAGATTATCTAAACCTCAACCACATTGCAGTGTCTGTTTTTAACAATACTGTGTTGCATATCAAAGTGTTATTAAACTCCCACAGCTGCGCTACTTCAAAGGGTTTTAATAATAGCTCACACTTCAAACAGATTGTAGCAGTCACATAAAGTGTGTTTGTGTGTGTGACCTGGTAATTAACACGTTGGGGCGACCAATTGTCCCCATAAAGATAGGAATACCAGTGTTTTTGGGACCTCGTGGGGACATTTTGATGTCCCCATGAGGAAACAAGCTTATAAATCAAACAGAATGATGTTGTAATGAAAATGTGAAGTATCATAAAGTTTTCTGTGATGGTTGGGGTTAGGGTTTTGTCCCCACAAAACATGGAAAGCAGAATGTGTGTGTGTGTGTGTGTGTGTGTGTGTGTGTGTGTGTGTGTGTGTGTGTGTGTGTGTGTGTGTGTGTGTGTGTGTGTGTGTGTGTGTGTGTGTGTGTGTGTGTGTGTGTATGTGTGTGTGTGTGTGTGTGTGTGTCCACCCACACATTTCCATTTGGCAGGTAAGTATTTACCTGGGAAATTCCCTCCTAAAGGCTATAAAGAAGGGAAAGCCAGGTTTGGGTTGGGCTTTTGCACATTAGACCTCACACGGCAACAAGGTATTAAGATGTCAAATGACGTATTCTCCCGCACCTGAGAACTGGTTTGAACTAGCACAGAGACCGGTCAGAGTATTAAGATTAACAGACTTCCACTGATCTTCCCCATCCTGCTGGCCTAATCCTTAACCATGGCAAAATCTGATGAAACACCTGTATAGGTTTACTAACCACTTATCAATTATTTAAAACTGGGAAAGCTGTTGCTCTGTGGAGCCAGTGACACCGCTGAAAATGCTTTTTCAGATGTTCTTGCAGGACAGTAATATAACTTACACCATCATTGCTAAATCATCTACCTAGGAACTTGTTTCATTCTGGTCTGTAGTGGCTGCAGACAAAGAGGTCTAAATGAAAGTTAACCAGACCTCAAAAACTGCAAGAAAAAAGCAAATGGAAACAAATATTATATTTTAACAAATATATTGCTGATAATTTTGTTTTTGTGCACATTGCTTTATTCTTGGATTCACAGCAAAATCACCAGTGTTAAATGTACACTCCTGGTGTATATATGGGTACCACAAGGTCTGGTGGTACCCATATAAACACCAACAGTGAAGATTTAACACTGGTAATTTGCATTATTATGTTTTTCAAAAACTACTATAACCAGCATTATTGTGACTGTCCAAAAGTCTTGTACAAATTTGCAAGACCCACAACTACAACTTTACAAGACCCATGGTACCTCATCTGCTGACCTCATCTTTTTTTTTTACTCCATCCGTTTATATAGATAGCTTATTTCAAAGGAAGATATAACACAAGGCAAAAATATTTTTTGTTAATTTATTAAATAAATAATATAAAAAATGAATAACAATGCATTAAGTGGTGTTCTCATAACATTGTGAGTTTGTAACAAATACATTAGTAGCCATTAAATGTTACAACAAGCATCACAATATTAAACTGGAAAACAGATAAGGCATTTCAATGTTTATAATAGGCGATAAAACTTCAGCACCGGTCTCCAATCACAGTTCTGGTGCACCAAATGAAATACACCCATAAGGTGTGACAGTACGTGAAGTCCATTTTAGAAAAGTTCTCTTGAGTCTCCATATTCTTATAGTGCATGAGGGGTCCGGGCGCACCGGCATTCCTTCACGTTATTGCCTCTCTCGCGCGCACATCACGAGTCACATAGCCGTCCTTCATCATGTCTTCAAACAAAGCAACCGGAGCAGTGTGCGAGACTTCACAGTTCGTGCCATGTATTGGCTTTTCGAGACTTCCCTTCATCTATCGTCTCTTGCCCATTCTGGACGACTCTTTCATGGCCAGGTTTAAATGCGTCACTGGCACGCGTCTGAATCAACGACCCCGCGTTCAATGCGCGCAGTCAGTCAACGTAGTTTCAGAAATTGACGCACCGCTCCCACGATCTGCAAGAACTTATCCTTCTTCCTTTGCTTGAGGGCCATCAAAGCTTTGGCCGTCTCTTCGGGATCATGCGCATAGGAGAAGATGCTTCTCACTCTCTCCTCGGCTTTCATGTCTCCCGTTTTCTGGAAGAGTCTCATTAGCGCGTCCTGGTTCACGTTGTCGAAGATGTTCGCCACTGCGCGCTTGCGGCTCGCCGTGTCAAACCTGTTGCCACGGATTGACGGGCACACTCGGCGAGATTCAGAGTAAGCGAGCGTCGACATTTTGCCGTGTCGGTTAGTTTTTGTAGCGCTTGAGTCGCCAACTCGACTGAGATGAGCAGCTTTGACGGCTGTGAGAGTAGTGAGGAGTTTAGTGGGACCGCACGCTCTTATAGCGGAGCGATGTCCTCGAGCAGCTTCAGGAATGACATCATCACTGCCGCCTCCTCCCCGTCGGGCTATGAGCCAAACATGCCGTTGGTGTCGGTGGAAATGCCGGTAAATATGGATGACACAACAGAGGAGGAGGATGACTTAATAGTGAGCAAGACTTGTAAGCTTAATTATTATTATATACACAGGCAGTAGCCTACTGCAGCAAACTGCGCAATCGTTAGTTTAAGAAGGTAATTCTTAAAGCACTACAAGTTGTATGTGTTACATAATGTAGATATTTTTTCTTATGGAATTCAAAAAAGGGAACTTTTGAACAATATAGGTTCATGCTTTTAAGAGTCCTGCATATAAAACCAGACACTGGTTTTGTGAACTTACCAACTATATTGCTTGCAAATGTTTATTTTGTTCAAATAGCTACACAACTTTGAATCACTGTCGATTGAAAAGAGATGTTTTTTCGGGCCCAGATGGTGTTGTTATGACATCTACCCGCAGTTGCTAACTTGACATTGCTAACCAGACAAACCCTGTCTTCTTTGTTTTGACCCTGTAAACAAAAGTGTAGTTTGGCACGAATAAGCAAAAGGCTTGAAATCACAAGCACCTCTTAGAGTTTGCTATGGTTATACATAGTGTTCCTATTGTGAACATATTACGGTACTGTAGTGTCATTACATTCTTCATAATTAGTGTCAACATGATGTTGTAACAGATGTCATTAACCTTGTTAACCAATTCTTAAAACAGTACTACAAAACAAACACAGTGACAGCATCCATATAGCTACACATACACAACCTTTTAGCTTAAAAGAGTTCAAAGTCTGTAGTTGATGAAATCTCTTTTATTGTGAGATTGTATCAAACAACACGTGACGGGGCGATCTGATCAAGACATTGTTAACATTAAAGAGTTAATTTTGTTTCTCTGTACATGTTATGTATTTCATACACAGACTTTTATTTTTAGATCTTAATTTAGTTTATCATTAAAGAACGCTACAAATCTACTTGTTTGCTTGACATAATTGTAAGATAAGGTGGGAACCTTTAAAAATAGAAAGGCATTCCCGTAGGACTAAAAATGTTCACATCTGTCCTATTTATCTTTGCCTGCAGCGAGTTATTACAGTAAATTAGCTTAAGCAATTGCTAAATCTGTTCTTGGAGATAACAAATGTACGCACTAATTTTAACATGCTGTGAGTATTGGATATACGCAAAACTCTCCACTTACATCTCAAAGACACACATTTGTTGGTTTCCCACTGTTCAGGTTTAGAAATTCTAGTTATTATTCTCTTTAACCCCTTAACTATTACAGGCCCACAGGTGGCTCAAATTGTTTACTATTAACTATTCTAAAACTAATTATGACAAACTACATTTCGTCGAAAAGCTCTAAGAGTGTAGTTTCCATATTATATCACTGTTTTGCAAAGAATGACATTGAAAGTAATTTTGTAAAATGTCACGGGCCCACAGGTGGCCCCAAGTTGTTATTACATATTTATAACATTATATCTTATACTACACCTAAGTTATCTCAACAAACTATATATCATTTGAAAGCTCTAAGATTTATATTATTTCAAAACATTTTTGTAATACTAACAATGCAGTGACAATAATTTATTATTTGTGACAAGGTATGCAGCAAACCAATGATACATACTGTATATACTGGCCTTTGTTGGAAAAACACAGAAAGTGTGACAAAAAAACAAATTTTTTGTGATCTTATAACTTGAAATTTGGATCAAAAGTAGTTTTGATTTTATTATTATTATTATTGTTTTTTTGGGCTTAAAACATTTACATTTTTAAATTTGCATACCTACTTTATTATTATTTCTTTTAGTTTTTAATAAGTAAAGATTAGACATCTAGACCAAAGAATGCCAGAGTTATATTAATTTGAAGGTGCACATCACCTTTTCACCCCCACACTCAAAAAAAAAAGAAAACAACATGGAATTGCAGTCTTGGTGCTGAAAAGTCTGACAAAGGAATGCCAAAATACCAGGTTCTGCAGTGACATGTTATTTTCCCCCCATGAGACCCCCTCAAAAATTTGCTATTGTTGCAACAATGTTGTGGAATGCCTTTAACATGGCATCTATTGTGAGCTGGTCTCGGTTTTGTTTTGAAACAGGATACCTGTTTTTCTCAGACTGGCAGTAACAGTAAAGACTGGAGTCAAGGAGGATGGGCGAATGTAAAGAAACAGACGCCAGGAACATGTCATAAATATACTGTAAGCAGAGAGC
The DNA here is from genome assembly GCF_030506205.2 of Paramisgurnus dabryanus. Classification (NCBI taxonomy): domain Eukaryota; kingdom Metazoa; phylum Chordata; class Actinopteri; order Cypriniformes; family Cobitidae; genus Paramisgurnus; species Paramisgurnus dabryanus. The sequence goes on along the minus strand of NC_133341.1, from coordinate 21,424,710 downwards.
ACACTATAGATTCGACCTTTTGACAGAGAAAAGGAAGTTTTAGATTAAGCGCCTGCTGCTACCCTTTCAGACACTGTACTGTATAAATCCTAACAATGGGAACACTAAATTTAACTTGTGTCAAAGGTCGTTTCAGCTGGTCTGCCTGAAGGAGAGGGAGTTCCCTCCCCGACACACGCCTGGAGCCAGAAGCTGTTGTTAAACAATTTTTTTGAAAAGTCAAATGCATGCAGATTTCAGTATGTAACCACTTGACTCCAAAAACAAGACAAACATTCTGATATCTATTATTTTACCCTAATTTTTATTTTATGCGCATACAAAATACAGCGCATGCAATGGTTAGTTTTCCAGCATCAGTGCACTGACAGTCTGATATTAGCACCTTTTTTAATAACTGCATAGTATCCATATTCAAGGCCATAAAACTTCAAAGGGGAAATTAAACAATGTGCTCAATAAAGAAGATGAAAACAAAGTAGTTTTACACATGAACACATTTAATTTACTGTGCTGTTTACATTGACTTTAATGGGATCTGCAGTCAAACACAATAAACCTCCGAAAAGAAGAATGGTAACATTTTAAAAGATAATCATATGTACTGACTAAATTGCAAACATGCACGTGCACGCAAATGCGCAAAGTAAATAATGTACATTCAGCTGTAATTTTTTAAAAGAATGATGTCATACAACAAACCAAACAATGTCATAATCTCCACTACAGTACATGTACGCAGGTTCAGTGTTACTGAATTACTCTTCCAAAATGAAAGGAAGCAGCTGTGAAGATGTTTATAAAAAGCATTTACCTCAGTATGCTGTATGGACTTAAGAATGTTTGGTTTTGTTTTCTTGCCTTCCTGCATGCTTTGCTTAACTCAGCAGCACCATGGGGCCAGAGTCCTCCTCAGCTTTTCGCATATGACATTTGCACCCGGGGCAGATGACATAATTCACAGCATGTAAACCACATAAGATATTAGTTCAGACAAAGTTCATTTAACTTTTAAACTCTGACCATGAATTATTGACAAGGTGATGTAATGCAGTCATCATCAGTTTATTTTGGCCTATGAGAAAAGTTTGGAACGATATTGTAGCTGATGTAAAAAAAAACATGTTTTAATTTATTAGTAAGAAAATCACTAGATATCGCTGGGGTAATATGACACATTGGAAACATTTCTTGGAAATAAAATGACCTTGTCCTTTTATTATACATGGAAACAATATTTGGCTGATATATTTGTGTTGATAAGAGCTCATGCAAAGCCATGATGTGTAAAATGTGTAATGTTCCCTTTCATTAGCTAGTCACAAAAAGTTTATATTGTGTTTGGAAGCAATATGACTATTTCTTTATCCAATTAATTACAACAGTGAATCAGACAGCCAATCAGAAATGTCATCCCTTGTTTAGGGCTTAATTTGGGACAAAATGTTCACTTAATGTTTTCTTTGGCCAAATGAGTGGAGAAACGCAAATGAATCATCCCATTAATAATACAAATGTGACAAAGCATGATGCAAATGATCACACTTGGTGCCAAAAAATTATTTTTAAAATCATTTGTTTGGATGAAATGAGCCTTTGTAGAAGGTGTGAACACAACTGTTGTGAGTTTTCAGATGATTTTTTCATCCTTTAAACATGACAGTTGTTTTGAGGCAATATTTCAACCCTGTATCCCGAAATGATATGAACCTATAGTTACGTAAATTTGTGAGGTTTTTTTTCGTGACACTGACACGTTTTTCCGCCTTTTTGCGTGAACATGTCACACATTTCTGTTTACGTGTCACTGTCACGTTTTTGTTACTCAACTACTTTTTCCTATTTTCAAACCATTGATGCTTCGGTTTAGGGTTACTTTAAGTATTGGTTTATACCTTTTTTCATTTTCATATTTTTTAATATTTTATGATTTTTAAACCATTGTCGCCTGGCATTAGGGTTCGAGTTAAGTTTGGGTAAGGATGTCTTTTTAATGTAAATCTAACCCTAAACCGATGTGTCAATGGTTTGAAATAGGACAAAACAGTTGAGTAACAAATATGTGACAGATACAGTGACAGATAAACAGAAATGCGCAAAAAGGCGGAAAAACGTGTCAGTGTCACGGAAAAGACTCACAAATTTACGTGATACATAATTTCGTGATACTAGGTTGAATATTTACATCCAAGAAGAAAAAATGATTGCTCAGTGGTTGATGTTCCTAGAAATTCTCATTTATCTCTAATTATAGCATCAACAGCATCTGATGTTTTTCCTTAGGAGAAATAAAAGAGTAGACACAACATCTCCTTTCTTAAAATTTACTCTTGTCTACTTCTTTATCACATGTCTGTCTCTAACAGCTCTTGAAAACGTATACTGTTGCACGTCTCATATTACTGCCTCCTTGAATTAATTGTTTCATTGCTTACCTCACTTTTGTAAGTTTGTTAGGATAAATGTGTCTGCTAAATGTTATGTGTAATACAAACAGAACCCATTTGGATTGACATTTCCAGAAAACAGTTAAGCATTTGTTATTTCACAGACTTACAAATACCACTTACTCGAGGCCCTTAAACAATCATATTTAATAACAGACTGATTCTGGCACAAAATGACGTGTTAATCACAGATATGCTATTGGGTTTTATAGTCTCACAAATAGCCGAACATGCTTAGTCATTTCTTGGCTCAGATAATATATACATTTCTCTGTTGTCTTTACCTGGCACAGATTCAGACCAATATGCAACCAGCGATCCTAGAAAAATTCCTCAGATATGTTTAGAGTCCAAAAAATGTATTCATTATAATAATATTAACAGCCGACAGAAATAATCTGCTTTTTTCTAATTCTGCATATCTCACAGAGAGGGCGTATAACTGGTCAACAATGGTACAGAACAACCATTGGCACATTCTCAATGCTGACAGCTTGTCTTTTCTCAAATTTATATACGCACACTGGAATACATTCAGCGTTCGGAGATAGGCCTAAGCATGCAGATTACATGAGTCAACACCACTTCTCACCAAAGCACCCAGCCGGCATTACACACCAAACCAGTCAGAACTGGAAAAAGCCCCACCCCTTTCTCAACGCACAGTGTCTCTTCTTTCATTAAGCGATATACATTTACGTCAGACCACTGATCTCTGATCTGTGTTAGCCATGATCCACAGCTAACTAATGTTACTGTGTGTCAGACACAGACTACTATCCCTGTCTTTGCCTGGGAGGTTCAAGTGTCTTGTTTCACAAAGCCCCTTAGTGACCCCTCCACTTTATTATCTTACTCCATCAAGCTGTTTGCTCTGTACTGACCGTTCCAATCTCACATGATTTTGAAGGAGGGGTGATTGAGTTTGGAACAATGAAGAAATTTTGTCTTATGGTACATAATTGTCTTCTGTAGAGGTGAAAGGCGGATTGTTCATTCAGGACAATGTACAACATTAAGATATTAATTTGCTGTGTAAGAACATGGGTATTTCAAATATGTTTGATGTCATAAAGTGTTTTTTTACAATATTGGTTTTCTTATTAACATACACAATTGACAATGGACTTGTACAACAAAATTCTGTTTAAATACCCTAAGACGTATCTACAATAGCTGTGACATCACACTTAATTACTACAGAAAATCATTTTAAGATCTGATGGTAAGAGATTAAGAAGCCCACAGTCATCAGGAAGGGATGTTTCCTAGTAAACTGCCAAATTCTTTGTTTCAGTTTTGTACCCTGGATTTAATGACTGCTTGCTTCCTTTCTATCATGTTAACTCTTAAATGCATGAATGTTTCAACAATCATTATTACATATTTGTCTCTTTAGTGACCCAGCATATATTTAAAACCAGCTCTAAACTTTCATATTAGTCTAAAACTATCCAAATACTTCATGAAAGGGGTCATATGATGCGATTTCCTTTGGAATGTTAAATGCTGTTTGTGCATGTAGAAGAAGTTGCAAATATTAAAGTCTTAAACCAAAAGTGTTGGTTTCCCGGACAGGGATTAGACTAGTCCTAGACTAAAATAAATGGAAGAGCTGTCCAAACTGAAAACAACTTGCACTGACATATCTTAAAATACATCAGTGCCATTTGTTTTGCCTCAAAATGCACACAAGTAATTTTTTTATTTAAGGCATGTTTGTTAAAACTAGTTATATTTTCTTATTAAACAAAGGCCTAGTCCTGTCTTAAGATAATCCCTGTCCGGGAAACCACCAAAAAGAGATATTCTTTTTCTAAAAGTGAAGGCTCATCCACGCCTACCTTAAATGGCTAATTCAAACACGTCCACCACAAATCTACGTCACTGTCTGGGAATATTTGCATAACACAGCCCAAATTTATATGCAAAGCAAGAAGGTACAAGTTATATTCTCGCTATTGTTGCCGCCACGTCCTGTTGTGGAGACGCTGTGCTTTGGGAGCTGATATTCCAAATATGGTAAGAAGTGTAACATTTTCATTACACATTTGAGGTATTCAGGCAATCATAACGCACTAGATAGCTGGCCAATAAGAGCACACCGCACTTTTTGGAAAAATGGGCTTGGTAAAAATTTTGAAAGGCGGGGCATAGGTAGTCTCGCGTAGCCAGATCTTCAATACTGTTCACCCAACAGTTTGTGGGCGTGACGTCTGAGGCTGAGACTAGGGCATAGGGAAGCAACAATAATGTATGTTATGTTATGTCGTAATAATGTTTTTTGAACCTGATCGCTTTCCCCGCCATTGACGAGTTATTTTGTCAATTAAGAAAAAAAATTGCATAAAAAAGTGTTCTTGATTAATTTTTATGTTAATCTGCAATACCGATTATGCACCCAATTTATGAAAAAACTAATGTTATTTACTAATTTTAAACTAATCTCTAACAAAATTCCTTTACAAAAATGCAATTATTTTAGCTTTTTGCTAAAAAAAATATTTTTAAAGAAAAATACCCATATTAAAGACTTTATAAAAAAATATAGATAGGATGAAATTGTTTTACCGTTTTGTTTGTTTGTTTATTGTTTGTTTGAAAGCATAGGGTCTGTTCTTTCATTTGATAAATGTGTATGTTTATATATTTTAAGAAGAAAATCTTCATAGAAGGCATTTTTTAAAACTTTTGTGAAAACCACAAAAAATGCTGGCGGGAAATGAGTTAAACACATTGCATTACAGAAAATACACAAAATATTGTTGTTTTTAACGTCATGACCCCTTTAATAATTACGTATTTAAATAAAAAATATATTTTGACATTTAATATGTCATCAAACAAATTCCAGAAAATATACAACGTTAAGCACCGACATCACAAATCCCTAAAGACCCCGTATGTGCATTTACTGAAAAGGTTAAACATCAACCATTTAAGTCTGATAAACACTGTAACTTCCACTTGATGCATGCAAAAATTCCAAGGATGGGATGTGGCATAACCATTTGCATGTTTTGTTTACATGCAAACTCCGCCTACAGCAATTACACTGGTAATGCATAACTAAAGGTTCATTCACATTAAAATGTAGTGGGATTTATGCAATTTTGCAAATTAAATCTTTAATACTTTCGACAGAATAATTAATGCAAAATTTTTTTAAACGTAATTTTTCTATTTTTATTATCCTCTTTGGACTCAATAGTTGTGTTTAGCTTTAGAGATCATTGTTATGTAAACAGTGCTGGTCTTGTATATGGTTACTAGAGATCGTTGTCGTAGTATCTGGTTTCTACAACTTGACTGGGTAAACGTGGGAGAACAGAAACGTCTGGCTACTTTATACTCCCAAAACAGGTCAGCCAAAGCATGTGCTGTTTATAACTTATCGTTACACTTTAATACTGATTTGAAAGTTGTTTATAGATAAATAAATCTGGTAAATTCTAAATCTGGTTTTCCTAACGGGAAATCCATTGATCAAACAAACTTAACGCAGCATGTCACTGTGACGAACATAAACACAGAGCGCTTCGAAATCAAGCAGGCCTATTTGTCAGAGCAAACCATGTCATAGTGTGGCCATCGTGACGTACATTCTTGTAAAATCCTCATTAGTGAGTAAACCGTGACTCTTAATGCAATGTAAGTTCATGAGGCTAATGTTAGATCAGCACTGGCCAATCACTGAGGTCTCAGACATTGCCCAAACTGTAAATATTATGCAAGTACATGGGCGAGGTAGCATAGTCCACTATGAGATAAGGTTTTTGTTATACAGTGACAGTGTTACAAATATTGTTACTGTTATTAATTACTATAGCAATAACATTGTGGCATACACAGAACTGCACAGCATGTAAATGTAGTTCAGCGTATTAAATACACACAACAACACTGGCCCTTTATTGGTGGCTCAAGGGTCATTTCCCGTAGCCTTCAGTCTTTCTCACTTTCTGTCTCCCTGACTCTGTGACCTGACCATGGCGGCCGGGATCTCTTTGGAGGACAGCCAAAAAAGAAAGAGAAAGAAAAATCTGGAGCCTGCATGCCGACATATCTTACTGTTCACCCTGGTCAGGGAACAATGTCATGGAAGGCTGTGATTGGTTACCTGCTATAGGGCCATGACCAGTAACCCTCCCTGCGCTCCAACCTTTTTCCTGTGTTACTTAATTTTGTCAAGGAGTTATGTATCACCAAAATTCTTTTATCTGAAACATATACACAAGTACAAGGTTAAAGCTGTAAGATGTGATCAGCATGTGACCCCTGCGCGAAAACCTAGCTAAAATTATTTATTTGTGTGTGATGTACTGTTTTCTATATAAAATCTTTGTATATAATATAAAGAACATTCTGTGAAAATATAACCTTGATTTCATTAATTGTGACTGAGTAAGGCCATGCATGTTAAATTAGATGAATAATTGATAATTATGTAATTGGATTATGAAACTTTGGCCTGGATTTCACAGACAAGGTCATATCTTATCAAAGGGATAGTTCACCCAAAAAAGAAAATTCTGTCATCATTTACTCACCCTCATGTTGTACTAAAGTATACACATTGACTTCTATAGTAGGAAATACAAATACTACGAAAGTCAATGGTTACTGCGTGTCAATTGTTTGGTTCCCATCATTTATCATAATATCTTCTGTGTTCAAAAGAAAAAAAATCATATGTTCAGAGCAAAATGACTTTTAAGAAGCTCTCAAAAGGAACAAGTAAGCCTACACAAGTAGTTGAGTCATACAGGATGCCGAAAGTGGAACTTCAGTAACGTCTATATCAGCAGAAGCTTGTAAACTAGAAGCACAAACACACCCAAGAACATCAAAAAAGCACATTCAATGAATTTTAGAGACAGATATGAAGTCAGCGTGCCTTGAGTTTCACTCATCTGAAATAGGGGATAAAGGAATTAAGCAACTGACCACTTGTTGCACTCTTAAATGAGCCTAAGAGAATAGGATTTAATTGGGTGTAATGTGGGTGATTGAAGCGGGCACTGTGCAATGGGTGGAAACCAAAGCCTGGTAACTATCTCAGCAGACCAGTCATTATAAAGGAATTAATCTCGCAGATGATTTAACTTACTAGTGTGAAGAGCCTTTGATATCCTTCAAAAGCACAGACGATGGGGGAAGCAGGACATTGAATTAATATTAGCTGTACAAAGTAAGAATACAATTATTACATTTTCATCACTTTATATTTTATAAATGATGGTTTGTACATGGCACAAGCAGCTGCCACCATATTGATATATAGTTTTCATATGCAAACTTCCTTGTGTCGTGTCATATTTGAATAGAAACTCATGGCCACACAGGCAGGCACATAATACAAAAATATAAAAATAAATGTAAAGCCGCAGACATCATGCATTACTTCATCCTAAAGCTGAAATCTCCATCAGATGATCTATAAAACAAAGAATATCCAACAAATGGCATAAAGAGTCTGCTTTGTGTGTTCTTTTGAAGTTTTATTTCTGACTATGAAGGGTGATGCAGAAAGACAAAAACAGAACTTGAGTCAAAAGCTCAGTGGATGAATTATGCATACTGTACATTGCATGGACAGACAACCATGCCTTAAGATATTTTTATATGAAAAATAGGTTTTTGCATGATTTGATAAGGTTGAAAGATCAAATATAAAATCCAGTGTGCCACTGCAGGCACTTAAGATTTTAGAGATTTTTAAATAGTGAATTACAATTTGTAATGTGTCCATACTGTATATTGTAAATGTCTGGTACTGGTGTAGCAGAGGTTGATCACTGTTTGCCTTACATTATTAAATGGATAGAAAATTATGCAGAAAAATAAAAACGCAAGCAAATTGATCACAAAGAAGCAAAAGAACATGCAATAACTGAAACGTCAAAGGTGACTCAGTACTTCTGTTTTTAAATAGTGGTCATGGAAAGCCCTCTAGTGGCCGTAATTATTTATGTTTCTAAAAGTATTAGAATTTTCACTAAAAACTATGAAGTGAGAAATCAGAGAAAAAAAATGCTTTTAGTCCATATTAAGAGTTGAACCATTATAAGCATACCAAAATGTAATATTAATATAATTCAGAAAGATAGTGAGAAAGATAACAAATTTTCAATCACATTTTATATAGGCAAAAAACTATGTAAAAAGTGAAAGTTTAAAGGGATAGTTCACCCAAAAATTACAATTCTCTTATATTCTCCTTTTCGTGTTGTTCTAAACCTATATGAATTTCTTTATTCTGATGAACACAAATGAAGATTTAATAAATGATGGTAAGTAGCTGATTGTAACCATTGACTTCCGCGGTAGGAAAACAAATATTATGGAAGTATAGTGATAAATGATAAAGAAGATATTTTGATAAATAATGGTAAGCAAACAGTTGACGGTACCCATTGAATTCCATCATATTTGTTTTTCCTACTTTGGAAGTCAATGGTTACAATCAGCTTTTTCTTACTTTAAGTCATGTAGCCTAACATAGTCTGCTCGCTTTATCAATATAAAATAACTACAAATGATTTTGAGCACTGCAGCGGGGTCCTTGCTTTGTGTAAATCCAGTAGATGTAATTGTGTTAAATGTTGTAATTCATGTCATGTTCAGTAGAGGGCAGTCGATATATTAACAAAACCATAGCCATGGCTTGTCTTTATCCTTATTCAGTCAGTATTAAAGTTATCAAGCTTGTTCATCCCAGAATGTTCTTTATGATTTTATGTAAAAAAAAACATAACGTCATGGCAACTTGGCATAAAGCGCGACTTGCTGAGCAACATGAATTTGCACAAAGTTGCACTTTAAATTGTCCAAAGTTACACCTTAAATTTCATTTTGAATTTTTGTGCTGACTAACTAAAAATGTTGCTTCTAATCTGATTGATTTAAATAAAACTGAAGCAGCAGTATTGCACAATGTTTCATTGAGTCTATAATTTGCACAGTAATTTGTTGCACAGTAAAATGTTTGATATCTGTAGCTCTGTTTAAGCATGATGCTTTTTGTAGGGATAACAAATGTATTATTTGCAGCTTAATAGAGATGGTATTGGATCGGTATCGACAGATACTCAAGGTTGTGGTATCAACATCCGTATCAGACATGAAAAAGTGGTATCGGCCCAGCCCTGGTCAAAATGTATGACCTCACACTAAAAAAGACCTCTTAGATCATCTGGGACAGGCCTGCTTACTGTCCCCAGAATCAGAACAAAAAAGGGGGAGGCAGCGTTTAGTTTTTATGCGCCACATATCTGGAATAAACTTCCTGACAATTGTAAGCTCGCTACTACTCTCAATTCTTTTAAATCAAGGTTGAAGACTTATCTTTTTAATGTTGCTTATTTTTAATCTATTTAATCATTGTACTGTATTGTAAATTTTATTCTTGTATTTTGTATTAGATCTGTATTGATTTTGGTTTTGTAAATTTTATTTATTTTTTTTTCTCTTCTTTTAAATGTTGCTTTTATATTTTATGTTTGCACCTTGTAAAGCACCTTGAATCGCACCACTGCCGAAACGTGCTATATAAATAAAATTGCCTTGCCTTGCCTTGCCTTGCCTACTGAAAAATCCAGCTTAAGACCAGCATAAGCTGGTGAGCTGGTTTTAGCTGGTCTCCCAGTTTAGTTTTAGCTGGTTTTGCTGGTGTAGCAAGCTGGTTTAGCTGTGTTTTGGTCACTTTTTAATAGCTGGACTTAGCTGGTCAAGCTGGAAGAACAGCTGTCCCACCAGCATGACCAGCTTTAAACCAGCTAGTTCCACCTTAAACCAGCTACCAGCTTATGCTGGTTTAGCTGGATTTTTCAGTAGGGAGGTTAGGTTTTTTAACCTCTATGGCCCACCAAATTCACTGTTCAACCCAAAGATATATTTAAAGTCTGGCAATGTAACTCTGTAAATGTAACCAGATATAAAATTGGTTTGAACTTTTTAAAATTCCGCTGATAAATAATCAAACCATTAGTAAAAAAATATTCGGCTAAACCCCCATTTTATTAAAGAGGACTCTTTCAGTATTAAGACTGGGGCAATACATTGCAATATTAGTAGATAAAGTTTGAAAATATTTTGAAAATTATTTGCATTTTGTAACAGAGAATGCCGACAATTATTTAAACTTTAAAAATATTTAGAAATATTTCCAAAATTAAGTGATAAATGTTTGCTGATATTAATAATTGTTAGTGAGTTAGTGATATAAAGATTTAAAATGAAGAGCCAATGCCAGTCATTTATCTACACTTTGATAATCTGTAAAACATTAAGCACAATGGAATTAGAGTTAGCTTTGATTAGATTACTTTTAAGTTTTTAATAAAACGATATGATCTGAAACTGAATCTGTAAATGCATTAAGATGAGCATGCATGCAAATTAGAGAAAGAATGTTGTGGCCCTATGCTCCAGATCTTAAGCTAGTCCATGCATGTCCTTGAGATGGATGATGGTTTGTGTTTAACAGAAATGATCTTTGCTGGCTGACTCTAACACTCTGTTATGTAGTGTTGGGAGTTCATTTGGACTTTGTATGAAAGACAAGTATAAACATCTAAAATGCAGTTTCAGACACATTCAAGGATTTGGCAGAGGTTTTGTGTATTTTTTGTGGTATTTGAATCCATAGCTTTGGAAAATCTAACATACACTAATTGCATAAAAACAATTCCCTTAAAAATGATCATGAGCACTTCAGTTCAACAATACCCTTACGAAAAAGAAGTATACTTCAAGTTAATTTTATTAAGAATACTTAAGTAATGTTGGAGTATAGTTTTAAGTATACTTTATGTAGTAAGTGTACTAACATTTATGTTCTAGTAGTATACTTGAAAGTGTACTGCTTGAATACCGCTTGGGACTAAATTGGCCCACTTTTAGTATATAGAAGTATACTTCTAAGTGTACTATAAGTGTAAGAGTAGTCAACTTTAAGTGTACAACTAGTGCACAATTAGTTCTTCATTTGTACTGCAAGTGAACTCATGAGTATTCTAGTAGTTTTCTAGACTTATACTTCAAGTGTACATGCAAATGTTCTGTTAGTGTAATCTTAGTAAACTAGTAGGTTACTTATTGTGTGCTGCAGGTATACTTCCAAGTGTTCTTTTAATATACTTTTAGTTAACTAGTAGTTTACTAGTCATATACTGAAAGTGTACATGCAAGTGTTCTGTTAGTGTACTCTTAGTAAACTAGTAGGTTACTCATTGTGTGCTGCAGGTATACTTCCAAGTGTTCTTTTAATATACTTTTAGTTAAGTAGTAGTTTACTAGTCATATACTGAAAGTGTACATGCAAGTGTTCTGTTAGTGTACTCTTAGTAAACTAGTAGGTTACTCATTGTGTGCTGCAGGTATACTTCCAAGTGTTCTTTTAATATACTTTTAGTTAACTAGTAGTTTACTATTCATATACTGAAAGTGTACATGCAAGTGTTCTGTTAGTGTACTAAACTAGTAGGTTACTTATTGTGTGCTGCTTGTGTAACAAAGCACTTTGACACTGAGGATCATCTGCAGGTTTTTATTAAACACACTCATTCCAACAGACAAGGTCAAACAACAGCAAACACAGCAATGTAGGGCAGGCAAATCTTGTAGTCATGAAACAGGCAAATGGGTCAGGGCAGTCAACAAACATAAACCAGGTAAAACAGATCAAGATTAATAAATACAGATAGATAAGCAGGTAGGCAAACCGCTCAGCAATGATAGCCGGTACAAATCAAGACTTTGCACTGACTGAATGGTTCCAGAGAGTTTATATAGGCTGTCCAATGAGTTTCAGGTGGCAGACCAATCAGTCCAGGCATGCAGGATTATGGGAAATGGAGTCCAGAAAGAAAGTTAATATTCAGGGGGTTCAGCCATATTATATAGATATATATATATATATACAACCTCAAATCAGAAAAAGTTGGGACACTGTAGAAATTGTGAGTAAAAAAGGAATGGAATAATTTACAAATCTCATAAACTTTATTTACAATAGAATAGATAACATATCAAATATTGAAAGTGAGACATTTTGAAATGTCATGCCAAATATTGGCTCAATTTGGATTTTATGAGAGCTACACATTCCAAAAAAGTTGGGACAGGTAGCAATAAGAGTATAAAAGTTAAATGTACATATAAGGAACAACTAAAGGACCAATTTGCAACTTAATTGGCAACATGATTGAGTATAAAAAGTGTGCCAGTGTCTCTCAGAAGTCAAGATGGGCAGAGATAGTCTTCTATTGTGAATAAAATATAAGTTTATGAGATTTGTGAATTATTCCATTCCTTTTTTACTCACAATTTCTGCAGTGTCCCACTGTAGTGTCCCATTATATATATATATATATATATATATATATATATAATTTTTGTATTTATTATTTTTGTTTGATTAGCTCACTGATAGCACACGAAAGATTTAGCTTCAAATTGAAAATACAATTAAAAGGTACAAGTATAAAAATTAATACACAGGAACATTGTATTGTACTTTAAGTGCATTATATTTATATTTATAGTATGATGTTAAGTTCATTTAAAGTAAAGTTAAGTAGTAAACTACTAGTTAACTAAAAGTATAGTAAAAGAAAACTTGCAAGTATACCTGCAGCACACAATTAGTAACTTACTAGTTTACTAAGAGTACACTAACAGAACACTTACATGTACAATTTCAGTATGAGTACACTAGTTAACTAAAAGTATAGTAAAAGAATACTTGCAAGTATACCTGCAGCACAAAATTAATAACTTACTAGTTTACTAACACTAAAGATTCTCCATAAAGATAATATACATTTGTACACTACATATACTTTCAAAATTTACTTAAAATATACTGTTTCTAAAGGATGCTAAATAATGTATTTTATAAATATGCTGTCAGTGCATTATTATAATGATAACTTTAACAGATAAAGTATACCTAAAATAAACTTTAAAAAATATACTTGGAGTTAAAGTTCTGTGTAATTTTTAAAGTATACTAATTTGAACTTATTTTAAAGTATACTTTTAGAAAATATACTAAAGTATAATTATTTTGAAATATGTTAAAAGTTTAATTGTAAGCAAATATGTTGTAAGCATACTTTCAATATATTCAAAGATGGTACATTTCTTTCTAAGTATATTTGTAATGTACTAATTTAAATATACTTAAAATACAATAAAGTATATTTATTTTTCACCAGGGCTAATCATATGGCTTTTTGCAGTTCTCTTGATGTAGCTTTCGTTGTTGCATTTTTACTTTAAACTTTTAAGTATATGTCAATAAACAAGTATAGGCCAAATATACTTAGACATTTCGGTCAGTATAGGTCAAGTATACTTTAGTACAATTTAAGTATATTTCTGAGAAGTACCTAAAGTACATTTTAGAGAAGTACATAAAAAGTTAACTGAAAGTATACTTTCTTATTTTAAGTTTAAAAGAAGTATACTTATAGCACACTTGAATAAACTTCTTTTTCGTAAGGGTAACGACAACAATCATCTATAAATTTCATCAGTAAGACTCCTCACTAAAAATACACCATTTTTAATTAATCGATAACATTAGACACTAAAATATATAGTGTTAACAATAAATAAATCAGTTAATAAAATTACACATGTTATTTCATTAGCTTCATTTGTTGTTAAAAACTATATACCATAACCATCTCACTTAGTTTCAATGACAGGACTCTCTTTTACACATACCCAATTTCAATTCATCAATTGCAGTATAGTCACTAGAAAAATAAAAGTTAAATTACCATTATTATAAATATTTCTCCCCACTTAAAATTACACATATATTATTTTATTAACATTGTTTACTGTTGATCGAGTAATCACAACAAAGACTTCTCAGAAATCTAACAAAATAATCCCTGAGTCCTGCCCTTATTTGATGAAAGTTAATATTGACATTAATGTTAATGTTGACATGTCTGTTTGCTTAATAGCTATTGTTTTAACCCGTGTGAGAAAGTATGGTAGATAATGATTAAGATATTATATTATATTTAATATAATATTTATATGATTTTATTCAAGGTACAACAAGCTATTTCAATGTTTAGCCGTGTTCTTCTTGGAATGCACTATTTCACAATGAGGCGTTTTAAGTCTCGAGGAGCTTCAAAACCATTTAATTACAGTGTGGCACTGATTTAAAGCTTACAAACCCTCTCATGCTCTCACATTATGTCCCCATCAAATCCTAATTTGTTTCTTAAATTCATGGGGCAAGACTTTCGAAAATAGAAAATATCCTTTTCAATAAAATTATTTAAACTAATGAAATATCTTAGGCATGCAGGTTTTGAAATCAAGTCAGTCAACATAAAAAAAATGTATACCTTTACAATGATCCACTCACCTGTTCGGTGGACATTATATCTTATGCACGATAGCTTTGTCTAACATTTCGCTTTTTAAAGGAGTAATAGTACTTTCTCTATTATGATAGTACTTTCTCTTTATGATCTGCCTGTTTTTTTGCCTGAAGCAACAGGTTTTATCTAAGCACATCCTGTACACTCATGTAAACAGTGATGTCATAAAAGAATAATTTCTGACCTTTCAGTCAAAGATTATTTCTTCATTAGCTCCTTATAAACATTTTCACCACAAATTACTTTTTTTTAACAAAAAGGTTCTTTAGATGTTTAAGGTTCTTAATGGAACCATTTAGCCCAATTTTTTCTATAGAATTGGGAAGCACCTTTCATTTTAAGAGTGTGCTGTTTACAAGCAATTTCAATCCTTATCATATGTACAGTTTACAGGTTTTTTATTCCTTCACTCTTAAAAATAAAGATGCTTAAAATTTTTCTTACAGCAATGCCACAGAAGAACCATTTTAGGTTTTTCAAAGAACCATTTCTTTATATAATCTGAAGAACCTTTATTCACCTCAAATAACCTTTTTTAAAACCAAAAAGGTTCTTTATGGAACCATTTAACCAAAAAAGGTTTTTCTATGGCATGAGGAAGCACCTTTTTTTAAAAGTTTAATTTACAGAACCAGCTTCAACAGATCTTAATTCATGAAGCCTACACATACAATTTTAATTCATTTGCAATGCTGAGAAATGGCATATAGTCCATGAATGGACAGAGAGCAGAAGGAGGCAAGAGGGGAGGGAAGAGGACACACAAGCCATAACGGACACTGCTTGCCTTTTCCATTCCACCAACTGAACAATAGCTTTGTTTGAGGATTCAGGACAAACACAGTAACTGCATTATTGTCTTTTACTTGACCTTGTGTTTTAGAATAAAATCAGAGGATATTACACTGCAGAAAGCGGATTCTGTTTTGGCTCAAATTATCAGTTTTCATGCATGGCTTGGCAATTTGACACTGTCAGGATGTGTGAAAGCTCAAAGACTGAAAATAAGTAGAAGGAATGATGATGATCATCCAAAACACCTCTGCATGCTTTCTAGTGAATGCTCATGTGAAATAACGGCAACGGCAAGTGAAGAGCTTCTCTTTGAGGTATGGCTGGATTTATTTCCTCATTCTTTAGAGTAGAAAATATTTTGGCTATATTTGCACTATAAATGCAGAAGTGCCCTGCATGATATGTGATTGTACTGTAGATAATGTGTTCTGTTGAATGAATAAAAGTTATATTAATAATAATAAAAACTCAAAACATTGTATATGATATATGAAGCAATCTATGCATGACTACTGCTTACATCACTGTTTTAGCACCGGTCAAATAAAATTCCAAATCTGGCATGTGACTCTTTTTACAGCACTTTGGTCTTACCAAACAAGTATCATTATGTCACAGTCTGCCCGCATGTTTCCTCCTTTCCTCTGACACACATTTAGAGGCGTGTTCAAGCAGGACACAACTCTTTTATACCTCTGTCTTATTTCCTGAAAGTCCATGTATAGCTCCAAGACTTCCCTGCTTAAGGTGTGGCCTACATCACAGCCCAGGTGATCAACACATTGGACGTAACCTACGCCTAACTGACCGATACTGTATCAGTTGTTTTGCACAGAGACAATGGCAGGGCAACATCTCATGTTGTGGATCTTCACTCTGAGTCTTTCATTTGATCCCTCAGGTAAGATACTGGATATACCAGTGGATCTGCTTAACAATGACTGTTAAACTGATCTCTGCACTGCTATAGACTCTTTAAAGCTATCGCTGACTTGTACTGACTCAGTCTAAAGAGACACTTCAGTAGTAATGTTACCATTTAAAAATGTTACTGTACTGTAGTATAGCTTCAGGTTGTAGAATTGTATTATTGATATGACTGGAGAAATGTGTGAATTTGTTATCTGGAATGATTGAGATTTGAGTACAGATCTCATGTTTGTTTATAGCTTCATTTATGTATGTGTGTTTGGACATTTAAATGTATAGTACTATTATTACATAAATGTAATATTTACAACAATATTATTATGAACAATCTTAATAATGCACTGGTAACAGTGTAGAGCGGGGGTGCTCAATCCATGCGGCAGTTTCAAAAACAATGAGCACACCTTACTTTAGTCCCATTGTAAGTGTTTTGAGACTAATTCAGTGTTATTGTTAGACTGACGCTACACCCTAACTCACGCTGAACATTAGTGCACCTGTGGAGTTTCAAAAACTGACTATATCATTTCATATCATTTCTTTGAGATCTTATCTGTTGTTTGGTAAAGTAAACTAGAACATGCAAAGCCACTGTTATGTCCGGATAAACATTAACTACAAACATTGTTAATGTTTCAGTTTCTACCACACATACAGTTAATAGCTGTTTTTTGAAACGCAAATCAAAAAGCGACTTAATTTTCTTTAAAGCTTTTACAAAAACTGTGTCAAAAAAAAATATATTATGTTTATACTCTGCCTACATCTTAAAATTACAGAAATGCGATATGTACTGTAAGATTATTGACTGGCAACTGGCACCTAAATGAATGAATGTGTATTCAATGAAATATATGTTGCGAGTCAGTGTCTTAAATCTATCTCTCTCTGCTGTAGTTAGTCACATTTCTGAGATTGATGGAATAAAGGTTTATGATGTGGTTCGACCAATCAGGATACATGACCTGCACAAAAGAGATTTAAAGGTGAGCTATCTATCTATCTATCTATCTATCTATCTATCTATCTATCTATCTATCTATCTATCTATCTATCTATCTATCTATCTATCTATCTATCTGCTAAATAGCACTTAAAGCTCATAATCATAGTGGAACCATTAAGCACCTATGAAGAACCATATGGGGCTGATATAGCACCATATATGGTTCTACATAGCACAATATGGTTCTACACAGGTGCTACATAGATGCTATATGGCACTTAAATGGTTCCCCTATAATTACGAGCTAGTGAACCACTTTTAGTGCTATTTAGCACCATTCGTTTTTTAAAGTGTATCTATCTATTATTTTGTATTAAACTGAATTAGTTTCTGTTTCTTGCAGTCAAGACCTGACACAATGAAGTATGCTATGACACTGGGTGGTAGAGACATTGAAATGCATCTTCAGAGAAATGAGTAAGTTTGTCTTGTCTTTGTCATCACTTTATTTAAAAAAAAACACATCTTGTGATGTACAGTTATGCAAGTCTGCAAATATATCAACCCGCAAAAACTTCCTTGATGTCACATACAAGCAACAGGCATTACACAAACACTGTTGTTTACACATATACAATGACTTTTGTTGGGACTTATGTGTGTTACTCAACAGTGGTCTACTGACAGATGATTACAGTGAGAACCACTACACTGAAGATGGGACGCTTGTCACATCCACGCCTGATGATCTGGTACGTTATATAGGGCCTACAAGCAGTTATTAACCTGGAGGCCGTGGATTGTGCCACAAGATTGGCAACTAGCTTCCAGTTACTTACTGTAGATTTTACATTTATTTAATTTACTGGCAACAGTTTGTTCAAAGTTAAATGAACATTAAATATTCTGGCAACCAGCTGCAAAATTACAGCAAATTTTTTACAGTGTTTAAAATGTTTTGTTTAATTAAAATTTTAAGTTTTAGAATGTTGCATGTCATACATTTTCTTCTGGGGGGGGGGTGCAAAGGGATGCACTGTAAATGGGGGGCACGCCAAAAAAGATTGAGAACCACTGATATAGAGAATTACAGTATATACAGTAGGCTATATGGTATGTTTTTTTATCTTACCCTATTACACTGGCTACACATATTATGCAAAGACATAAGAGAGATTATGATTTCATTCTCTTTCCCTTAAACAGGATTTATGTTACTATCATGGGAAAATAGTGAACGACAGCGACTCATCGGTTAGCATGAGCACGTGTGATGGACTACGGTAAAACTTCAATCATTTCTTCTGGAATTTATAAAATCACACGTTGTTTTCTGTAGTGCACCGTATCTACACATTTTGAACAGTATTCAAATATTTTAATTATCTTACTATAAGAGTTTAAGCAATGTATTGTTTCCATTGTGTGTTTTTTTTTCACTTTTGTGCAATTCAATACCCTTTGTTACTACATAGATAAAAGTGACAATCACATGTTGTTCCCTACAAAAATCACACATTGCAACCAAAATAATATCATGTCTTTACAGAGGATATTTCCAGACAGCGGAGCAGAGGTTTCTGATTGAGCCATTATCTGAAAACACTGATGGCGATCACGCTGTCTTTAAGTATGAGGACATTAAAGAGGACAAACCTGCGGTTTGTGGAGTAACCAACACTACTTGGGATAAGAGTGAGGATGGCACTCCTCCACGCCTCAGCAAATCACGTTCTCGTTCCTCAGTACGTTTGCATGTTTATGAACAATATTTTAATGGTAATCAGAGACAATGGGTAATGTCGGATAAATATTTGATGAGTGAAAATTACAGCAAACTACGGAAACAGGATTTACAAAATGTCTCGAATTAATCATAAATCATAATAAATCATAGTTTGTTTTTTAACTACATAATTGTTATGCTTTTTCTGTTTAGGGGCCAACTTTGTTCCAGCAACAAAAGTACATTGAGTTGTTCATTGTGGCCGACAACAGGGAGGTAAGAAAGGGAAGTACAAGATTGCGACAAACAACGTTACCAAAAAAATAATTTCTTATAAATTAGTCAGAAATTGTAATTTTATAAAACATGCTTATGAAGCATTTTCTGTTTCCAAATTTGTCGATGCATTCAAATCTCTGAGAGAATTTCATGTGTCGCAGTCAGATAGTTTTATGCTTTGTGTTCCATAAATGATTCACCCTGTGACTAATGTTCCCACAGTTTAAAAAAATGGACAGCGATCTCAAAAAGTTGAGAAACAGGATATTTGAAATCATCAACTTCATCAATAATGTGAGTCACTGACATCATACTGCTGTATATGCAGTTAAAACACTCTAAAAATAAATGCTGGGATGTTTCAACCCATGGATGAGTACAATATGGACAAATCCAACTGTTGGGTTTGAACTGATGACCTATGCTAGGTTATTTCAACCCATAGTTTGGTCAAATTTAGCCAACAGTTGGTTGGTCCATATTATACCTATCAATGGGTTACAACTAATTTATCACAGATACAGAAAACCATTCAAAGCAGTGGTTTTTAACTTTTTTACGTCAAGCCCCCACCCCCATTGCCCACAACAATATCTGAAGCCCCCATTCACAATTTCTATAAAATAAAATATAAAAATAAGAAATATATTAATGTCTGGTTGTTTTAGCTTATTTTAATGCTTGTTTTCTCATATTTTGAATAAATTTAAGTCATCTTGAGGCTCCCTTGGAAATATGTGGCCCCAGCCCCCTGGTTGAGAAACTATGCTCTGTGATTAAAGGAAAACGCCACCGTTTTTCTATATTTTACTATAGTAAAATATAGAAAAACGGTGGCGTTTTCCTTTAATCACAGACCATAGTTTCTCAGCCAGGGGGCTGGGGCCACATATTTCCAAGGCAGCCTCAAGACATGACACATTAAAATTGTGTTCAATAAATGTAAAATACCTCATTAAGAGCAATAAGTATATATATTTAATTAGTATAACACAAAAAAATATGTACAATAATTTATTGATTTCTTTTTAATTGCGTTAACACAATTAGTTTGAGTTTGGGTTCTGGAAAAAGAATTTCCCAGCATGCTTTGCATGCAACTGCTTTTGGAGAGTCATTTTTTTAATTAAGTGTTATTTTATGCATTTTTAGGTAAAGAGAAAGACTTAATAGTGTTAAATGTCCGTTTATCTTATTGATTTAGAAGCGTTTGTGTTATATTTTTTCAAATTGTTTGGTTACCATCATGCAGAAGAGTGGCGCTTGTGGTTAGGTTGTGGATGTGACATATTCCTCTCAATGAGCAATAACAGTGTTTATGCCTGTTTGGAGATCAGTCTCTTCTCAAATGCTCATCCAAAGTATCATTTGTTATTATTATAAGCATACTAACATGTGCTTATGCTAATTAGTATGATATAAAAACGTTATATATAAAATAACAGAATTGAGGTCTTCAGACTACATTACATTGAGTTATTCAAAATACGCTAAATTGAGTTATTCAGACTACACTAAATTGAGTTGAGGCAACTAATTGAGTATTGCCATTTACTTTAAATTGAGTTGGACCAACTCAATATATTTTAATTGTGTTAAGCAGTTTTTTATGAGTTAGGGGTACACATTCATATTGGATGGAAATCCTGCCCACAATTTTATTGAGTTAATCCAATGAATCATTTTTTTGAGTGTATGTTCTTACCTCAAGTTAGATGAATTAATAGATACCTATCTTTTTTCAATGCTCGCACTTTTAATCTTTGTACAGTGCTTCGTGAATGTGCTTCGTAATGCATTTAGCCTAGCCCCATTCATTCCTATGGCTCCAAACAAAAGTTTAATTTTGTGCCACCATACTTACTCATGTAACTTCTCATGTAACAGTCTTTAAATAGTGAAAACATGGAAATGTTTGGTGGCTTCTAAATTAATTCCTGTTTGGAGCCATAGGAATGAATGAGGCTAGGCTAAACGCTAAAACATTCACGAGGTGCTGTACAATGATTAAAAGTGCACGCATTGAAAAAAGATATGTATGTATTAATTTGTCTAATTTGAGGTAAGAACATAGTAAAATATTGAAAACTGTGGTGTTTTCCTTTAAATATTGTTTTCTTACCCTATCAGATTTTTTTTTTTAAATATGTACCCCAGCTGTCACTGGGGCTGTATCCTTTAATCCTTTCAAAAAGTACAGCTTTGCACCTAAAAAGTTCATATTACTACTTCAGAGACACATACTGGTACCAACAAGAGCTTATTATTAGTAACACAAAGATACATACTGGTATCAAATGTATCTATCTAATGGTACCTGTAAATGTTATGACCTTTATAAAGGGTACTAGCTCACACAACTGGGGTACATATTTTGACCTTTTTTGTTAACAGTGTTAGAAACATGAGATGCATAAGCATTTGCACAAGCTGGACCTCACTCTACACAATATACATCTACTAACCAAAACGGTTTCTACTGGCTATGCAGGTTTATAAAGAAATCAACACATTTGTGGCTCTGACTGGGTTGGAAGTGTGGACAGACACCGATAAGATAACCGTATCCTCTGTTGCTGGAGCAACCTTGGATGGCTTTAGCAAGTGGAGGAGCAGTGATCTCATGAAAAAAAAACGGCATGACAATGCCCAACTTCTCAGGTCAGCTAAGATATAAAGCACAGAATCAGTTCAAAACATCTCTTCGATTTGCTTGGTTGATTTAAAACAGTGGTGCCCAACCCGGCTCCTGGAGGGCTACCGTCCTGCAGACTTCAGTTCCAACCCAGCTCCAACACACCTGTCTGTAATTATCAAGCAACCCTGAACACCTTGATTAGCTGCTTCAGCTGTGTTTGATTGGGGTTGGAGCTAAAATCTGCAGGACGGTAGCCCACCAGGAACAGGGTTGGGCACCCCTGATTAAATAGCTTTCAAAGCAAGATTAAAGATAATAATTACACCTCATTATCCGAAATGTAATCCAGTAGGACAGGTTGCAAGATTAAAAAGTGATTTTTTGTTGTCGCAGTGCGATTGATTTTGAAGGAGCGACTGTGGGCCTAGCTTACATTGCAACTGCGTGTGGAGGTCTCTCAACGGGGATTATACAGGTGATTCAAAAGTCATTAACATTTTATTCGGGAAAATAGATCATCCCACCAATCATGTGAATGCAATGTTATCAAAATATTAAAATGAACAGAAAAAAGTCATTTCAACATAGTGGAGGAAGCAAAGGAAAAGAAAATGTGTTTGTGTATTACTAAGGAAGCAGACACCACAACTATCCACCACACTCTCTCCATATATGGTGTGTTCTTGTTTGGTTGATAGTGGTTTATTGTGTTAAATGTCGCACTTCCTTGTTCTAAGCTTTTAATTTAAATTTATGTTAATCCCTGTCCAGGAAACCACCCCTTAAAAGTCTCTGTAAATTCATAGCCAGTCAGAATCTTGACTAAAAAAAATATTTGTGACTTTTTATAACAAATTTTTCCTTTCCAAACTCACAGGATCATAATGCGAGGGCCATAGCTGTTGGGGCTACAATGGCCCATGAGATGGGTCACAATCTTGGCATGAACCATGACACCAACATCTGCAGCTGTACTGAAAAAACCTGCATCATGACACCCGCTCTCAGGTACTTCCATGGCAATCACAGAGATCCAAAACAAAACGTAATTTATAAATTGATAAAATAAAAACACATTGAAATGAATTTATGTAACCAGTGGTGGCCGGTGACTTCTCTTCTATGGGGCATGAATTAAAAAAAAATTAACACTAAACTCTGATTACATATGAGATAATGTAAGCATCTGGCAAATGTGAGCGTCTCGTTTATCATAAACCCCTTCGAAGCATCTGTTGCAGGCACTTATTTTGACATGTCCATAGGTTCACATGATCGCGACATGACGACCCAAACACATGACGGGCTAAATACATGTTTTGACGAGATTTGCATCGTGCGCCCTCAAAAAAGAAGTCATCGGCCGCCACTGTATACTCTTAAAACATCTAATGTGTTGTCCTTAACTTAACACATCTTTTATTTATTTGAACACAAATCAACATGAAATGACACATAATGTGTTAAAAATCATGTGTTAAATAGAATAACACAAAACAATTTTTTTAAAATGAACACATCCTTTCTAGAGTGTATGTAACCAACACTGTGGTTGACCATGGGTTTCCAGAGAACCTCAAATCGTATATATTAACATATATCACCAATTTATCTCTCTACAGCTATGTGATCCCTCAACATTTCAGCAGCTGTAGTACTGGAAGCTTTGAGCAGTACTTGAACACCAAAAACCCGGAATGTCTTCTAAATGTGCCCAAAGCCATAGATTTGCTTCAGCCTGCAGTGTGTGGTAATGGGTTTGTGGAGAAAGGAGAAGAATGTGATTGTGGAACATTGCAGGTAAACAGGATTGGAGTTAATGAAAACCGACTTATTGCCCAGCGGCTGATAGAAAATATAAAATAGAACAAATATGCGCTAAACCAAGTCAGTTTGTTAATTTAACCCAACAAATGGGCAAGCGTGGCCCATATTTAGCCCATGTTTTACTCAAGTGATCCTAGTTATAAATGAATTTCTTCTTTCAGCCAAACACAGTCAGAGTTATATTTAATAATATCCTGTCTCTTTACAGCTTTTTAAAGCAAAGAAATGCAACTGCGAACTGTGATTTATTTTCTCACAAATGAAACATACATTTTCAGAATGGTAGGCCTATTGAAAACCCTACCCAGTCTCACAAAGTTTCGTGATATAGTCACGTATTTTTTTTTATTCTTTTTTCGTGCTATTATCACGAAATTTCGTGTTTTTTCGTGATCGTATAACGAATTCCTGTTTTCGTGTGATTATCACGTATTGGTTACTCAACTGCTTTTTCCTATTTTTAAACCATTGTCGCTTCGGTTTAGGGTTAGATTGGGTGCTTGCATTAGAATGTCACTTTATATATTGGTTTATACTATTTTTTCTGATTTATTTTTTTATATGTCGCCTGACGTTGGGGTTAGAGTTGGGTTTGGTTAGGGATGTCATTTTATGTAAATCTAACCCTAAACCGAAGCGACAATGGTAAGAAAATAGGACAAAACAGTTGAGTAACCAATACGTGATAATCACACGAAAACAGGAATTCGTTATACGATCACGAAAAAAACACGAAATTTCGTGATAATAGCACGAAAAAAGAATCAAAAAAATACGTGACTATATAACGAAATTTCGTGTGAAAACCATGCAATAATCTTAAGATAAGGTCTGCAACAACTAATCATTAAAAAAATCTATAATGCAATTTGTTGTCAATGTATCGATGTTACATCACATACTATCGCACCACTGTTGGACTGCGCGGACATGTGTTCGCTTCATATAGCACGAGCTGTGCACTTGTAATTAAAGTCAGGTGATGATTTCTTCATACAGCGTGAGCTGCATGCTCAAAGTCAGGCACTTTTTCTTCATACAATGCGAGCTGTAGGTTTATCAGGTGCTTCTTCTTTCCACCTGCACGATCACCTTGTTTAAAAATAAAGCAGTATTGCCAGGCCTGCGGAGTCCTGAATTGGGCTAATTTTAATCCGTTTCAGCAGGTTGATGTTATTCTGCGGGTTAGAGATGAAATGATTTGTTGATTAGTTGTTGGTATTCGAGATGTGAATAGGGATGCTTTTGGACTAGTTTTATAGAGCACCTATTTTGCTGCAAAAAAACGTCGTTATTTTGTCAATTTGTTATAATACAATGTGTTCGCGTATGGTTCAAAATAGGGATGGGCATTCAAAAAAAAAAATTTAGTCGATTGTCGGGAGAACTAACGATTGACTATCGATTAATCATTAATATTTTTATAATAAAAATAATTATTTAACTTTTATAATTCAAAAATGTTGAATACAAAAATACAGCGTGTTTTCCTCCATGAGACCTTTATTACAAGATCAACTTGTGGCAGACAGTTAAACTACATTTAGTTAGACAAACGGAACATATATGCGCTTGAATGCGGTGCTCTAAAGCAGCGGAACCTGCAGCTGCAAGCCGCATTCTTAAACAGAGACCTCATTTGTTCCAAAAAATCATGACCTCTTCATGATTATTTTTTTTAAAATCAAAACACGGAATGTCACAGATAACGGAGTATGGTGTCAAATATTGCACCCTGGTGGTAAAATGTGGAATTGCTGCCACACGGTGAAATTCATTTAATTGCTTCAAGACACACGCTACGCTAGGCAACGCAACCTGCATTAGATAAAATCAATAATTAATCAATAACAAATTAACGTCATCGACTAAATTCATAACGATCAATTATCGATTATTAATTAATCATGCCCATCCCTAGTTCAAAAACACATTATTTCCCACATACCGTACATTTTTGTGGCTCCAGATGTCCCAGCCTTCCTCAAACACTCTGATTTGTTACAAAGCTCATCGATCTGAAAAGCGCGGTGTCCCCGATTGGCCAGTTTACCATTGGCCTGAATACCTCTGAAATCAGCCGGAAATTTGACGCTCCTTACCATATTTTGAAGATTAGCTCACAATGCAATACTGACAGGAGTAAATATCGTCTTTAAAGGATACTAAAACATTAAAACCATTTGTGATCGTAGAAACGACAAACAACAAGCGCTCTGCACTGCACAAAACTCGTGTTTGAGTCATGGTTTAGTCAATAGTTAATTCTTTAAATATGAAAACATAGACTACAGGTTCTATTTCAGAAGCAGGCAGAATTATGATAATGACCATCGTGTCCACGTCAACAGGCCCAGGAAGTAAACTGTGGCCTACAATCCGTGTGTTATTGTAGTCCAAGAAAAGAGATTAACGTTGGAACGATAACTCGCGTCATAACTTGGGATGTTCCACCTTTTGCATATCGTTAACATGTACTAATACACATTTACACACCAAAGGTAATGTAAAATTGCGAATCGGATAATAGTTGCTCTTTTAAATAGCCATTGGGGTGGTTTTGTAATGCAGATCTGAAAACCCTGCCAGGACAATGACGGAAGCAAAAGCGCAAAAAAACACTGGTTAATAAAAGGTTAATATATTAGTAAAACTTTTGCAATTTTAAAGTACACTATTACATGTGAAGCCCCTCATTTAGTGCCTTATTTAGCTATAATAAGGGGAGAATCTAATTAAGTAAATGATTATGTTTTTATCTGTTTAGTCGATTTATTGAAAAAATAACTGCCTGATTAATCGATTATGAAAATAATCATCAGTTGCAGCCCTACTTCTGATGTGAAGACATTAAGCACTAGTTACATTAAAAACTCTAATTATTGCACGTTTTACATGTTAATTATGGACATATAATATTATGAAAACTATTGAAGATACAACATAATGCCAAATATTTTCTTTCATAAGATAATGTTCTAGACAAGCACAAGCAATTCTCGACAGGAATGTTTCGAGCTTGCATTCTTTAACAAGAAAATTACACCAGACACAGTGATGTTTTGAGATAAGATATGCAATTCTTGCGGTGCTCTGTGAAATCTGGTAAACAGACAAGGCATGTGTGCAGATTTGTGTATACATGCACTCGTTTGGATTAAATAAAACAGGATGTA
>NC_133341.1:20397330-20497330 GCF_030506205.2 Paramisgurnus dabryanus | reverse complement strand
ACACAGCACTTTGGTCCAATAAAATTTGTTTCTGTATGAACACAAACACGTCCGGTAAATGTTCTGGGATCGCTCCCGTAAAGAGGACCTAGAAAACATTCACGGAAAGCATTCTGTGTGAACAAGATGCAGAAACAATGCCGTAAGGGCCGAGTCATAGTCAGGACGGTGATTTCACCAAGTAGGATGTGATACTGGATCAACACTTTCATTAACCAATCACATTGCAGGATTAGGTTTAGGGTGTATGTTAGATGTAGGTTTAGGATTGAGTTAGGCGCTTAAGGGGGTCGCACACCGAATGCGCAGCTCAGCGCTGCGCCGCGTTGAGTCGCGTCTAGGACAGCTCGGAGGTATCGTAAACTGGAAGTGCACATTAAAAAGCGCGAGCTTCGTCAGATAGCGTCTACTTCAAAATGCAAAATATACGTTAGCAGCCAATGTTAATCGTTAATGATTTGGGACAAATATGATGTTATTTAATGTTAAACAATGTGAGTGGCGCTGTGTGGCGCGACAGGGATTTGAGCAACTCCGAGTCAAAGCTGGGCGGCGCGGACCGGCGCCACCTGGCAGCGGCGGTGTGCGTATACTCATAAAAAAACAATGTGTTTGATTTTTTTAGAACGGCGCAGCGCTGAGCATCCCATGTGCGACCCCCTTTAAACTATTATTTCACACTAATAAAAAAATGATTAGGGTTTGAGTTATGGGTAAGTTGGGGTATCTTTGATTAAAACGTTGATGCAGGACCAAAAAAAAATGTTGTTCCAAGATCACATCTTACTTTGCGAAATCACAATGACCATTCACAACTAAAGAAATGTTGGCAAACTGGATTGTAGCAGAGATCACGCATCACGTCACATTCGCGCTGAAGCTGAGATCTTTTATCAGCATGACAAAACAGCGGATCACAAACTCTTTATAATCTTTTAATAAACTAAAATCACATGCGAGAGAGAAAAATCACGGATAATTGGCAAACTTTGGATGCTGTGGAAAAACCTACCAAGTGCAGGACTTTTTATGTTATGTGTGTGAATGCACGCACAGATTTCAGAAAATCATTGGCAGTGTGAATGAACCGAAAATCCCGAACAAATGCTGGACGCATTTTCCGTGTATTTTCCGTAATCTCTGTATGTAAAAGGCTATAGTGTACCCCTCCATCTCTGTATCATTCACAACAGTGCTAACTCACAACAGAGTTGATTAACATTTAATAACAAAGTCATTTTCCTGATGAAGGGAGGTTTAGCCTAGTGCAAGAACTAGCAAACTGGACTGGATCCCTGTAGGATCTAATATTGATAGTTGGCTCTATCAATAGTGCTGAAGATACAGTGATCTGTCACCAGTTCAACTTTGAGCACTGACCAGGAAGGAGCAGAGGAAAATGAAGGACACAAAGTAGAAGTAGGCAAAATCGCTGCCACACTCCTTGCCGTGGGTCCCCGAGCCTTCGTCGCACATCCGCTCGCTCAGACAGGACAGCATGATCTCGTGCCAGGCCTCACCGGTGGCACTCCTGCAGAAGACATAAAGATCTGACTGAATAAAGAGAATATGACAGAGTCTGGAGTTCATTTATATATAGAGGCAGATTTCATGTATAACAATGTTAGGCTGATGTGCTGTCTGCTTCTGGCTTTTAGCTGAGAGGAAGCCTTGGGCAAAGCAGGGGCGTGTAGTGAAATTACAGCGTTCACTCCGCTATAAATCTGCTCCAGCCCCGGACTTTGTATTGGCCCAATCCCGCTTCTCTGTAGAGGCATAATTTCTGTTTGCTATAATATAGACGTATGGGGACAAAATGTATTAAGGATGTTGTGCAATTTCAACACAGATGTGAGGGTGATTTAGTGGTATGATGAAATTTAAAAGCATTATTGAATTTTATTACGATATGTTGTTTATCTGGTGACATCTAAACGGCCCAGTAAAAATTAAATCTGTCCAAAGGTGGGGTGCAGAAATGACAAAATACTATATACTGTACAAATAAAAAAAGGATTAAAGAATCAAGGTTGTTCTAGAGCTAGATGAAAATCACACAGTGGCACACTTAAACAAAGAAGTACGCGGCGGAGGCTTTGATCTATTACAGCACCAGTAGTGTTCTTACCAGCCCCTAACACACTGACAACACCCTGTCAACACAAGCAGCTCCTGTCAACACGGCCAATTAACAGATACCCTGCGAGAACACTGTGCGCCTGTGATTAATCCAGACAGAGACATAGAGATAGATTAACGCATGGATGGATGGATGGCCTATAATAGGCATAAGTTAGGTGAACAGGCAAACAAATAGACAGACATGAAGACAGACAGACAGAATATGTGTGCTTTAGAATGAGACATGGAGAGAAAAAACCAGACAGAGAGTGATAGATAAATCAATGGAAGAATGGATGGATGGATAGACATAAATTAGGCAGACAAACAAACTGTAAGGCTGGGCGATGTATCCTATATTAGATATTATTAAGATAATTGTGCCGAAGATATAAAATGACAGAATATTTTGAATAAAATTAAATTGAATGTATCAAAGACGGCATCAGCAGGCAACTCATCAATATTAAAATGGTGATAATAAGCAACATATGAAAAAAGAAAAGAAAAGAAAAGAGAGAGAGACATATAGTTGATGATAAATTAGTCTGTATCAAGATTTTCGGTATATCGGCCAGCTCTAAAAGACATGTAGAGATTGTGTGCTCTGATGTGTTGCTGTGTGTTTTATTTCGATTCAATACATGAGCAGTAAGGCACTGCACGATTATCAGGTGCGTACAGACCTGAACAGTAGCATAAGCGCTTGGAGGAAAGTGCGAAAGTTATTGTGATGATTGATGGCGGTGTCTTCATTCATCTCAATGTTCCCAAACACCTGCAATCACAATAATACAGTTAAAGCACAGACGTTTTAAAACAGTTACATTAAAGAGTAACTAAACCCCAAACCAACTTTTTTTAGTTAATGATCTGTAAGAATGATGCTTTATTAGTGCTGTTCATTGATTTTAGTAAGTTTTTTGACATTTGGATATAAAGTGTTTCAATACTACAATATATGGTGTAAAAACGTCTGAGTGCTGCCCTCTTGAGGTTGAACGGTGGCTACTGCAGTTGAATTTTCCTATTGGATGTTGGGTCCAAGAAATTACTCGTGACGTAAGCAGGTTCAAGCTCACCACGCCCTTGTTACGATCTCACCACACACTTGATACGAGCTTAGTTCGTCCCCTCTATCTCCGTTGGGATCTGCCCACTTTTCTTGCATTTTTCAAATATTGCAGTGGGTGGAGTCAGCCTCTGACCAGGGGTTTAGTTACGCTTTAAACACGTTTCAGATATAAAGACTTATCTCTTTACTTGTAGCACTTAAGCTTATATTAGTAATTAATATTTATTGAAACACTAAAATATTACATTGCATATTTATACCTACCTGCATTCCAATAATGGCATAGATGAAAAACAGCATGGCGATTAAAAGGCAAACATAAGGCAGGGCCTGGAACATAAACATACATTTATAAGTATCATTTAAGACATATACACGTTACTCGTTCTTTATTTATATACTTTTTCCACATTACAGAATAATAATAAACTCATTCAAACTATGGTTTAATACAAATGTACAGCTGTGGGAATTATGTGACTAAAAGCATCCAAAATACATTAAAATTATATTTTATCATTTGAAGTGCAGTCACCGCTTGGCTAGAAATTGCAAAACTGTATGCGTGTAAGTTTCACTTTAGGATTCATTTTTATGAATATCGAAAGAAGTTTACATTTAATATGGGTTTTAATTAGCTGCTTTTCTTTTATATACTCTAAGTCATCTATTTCAAAAACAATATTTTAAAATAAATGTTTTGTTTTCTAATATCAAAAATGAATCTTTTTGGCACAGCTATATGTCTGTCTACAACATTAATTTCACGCATTTAACCTTACACCTTCAGATGAAAAGATATTTAAGATCATAAACGTTAACATTTCAGTCAAGTGTTTCAAAACGGTACACTCTAAAAAATATAGTGCTAAATACCACTAAAAGTTCATAATCATAAGGGAACCATTTTTAGTGCTATATAGCACCTATGAAGAACCATCCCAGGGCTCCAGACTGCCACCAAATGGTCGCATTTTGCAACCGAAATTTAAAAGTGTGCCACTGAATTTGTAAAATTGGACATTTTTTGTTATGTTACACTTAATTTAAAACAGCACATTTTACTTTCTGCATCTATCATCAAAGTATTTATTTGTAATACAGTGTATTACTTAGTAGAAATGTGAATATTTGGTTAGCATGTTGCTTTACGGTATGTGCCCCTAAATTTTCTGGTTGCGCCCCTAACATTTTCAGTTGGGGGCCACTGTGCTCCTAGTGAAAAAAGTTAGTCTGGAGCCCTGCATCCGGGGGTGATATAGCGCCTCTATAGCACCTGATATGGTTCTATATAGCACAATATGGTTCTACACAGGTTCTATATAGGTGCTATATGGCACTTAAAATGGTTCCCCTATGATTACGAGCCAGTGAAACACTTTTAGTGCTATTTAGCACCATTTGTTTATCTTATAATAACATATATCTATATGTTATTCATGCTTGCTTATTATGTTAATTATTTACATTTACAAGTCTGGCTGACAATTTTATCCAAAGCAACTTACATTGCATTACAATGTATACATTTTAATCATGTGTAGTCCCTTGGTTCGAACCTATAACCTTCTTTACAGGAGCTATTCACATATTTAAAATGCAGCGACAAATCAAAATTAGCGCACAGCCTCGAGTGCCGGTTTTAAAATTATTAAGGGCATAAGAAAGATGCAAACCTGCATAAGTCACTAAACACCATCAAAAATGACATATTAAGGGCGGGGTGTATGATTTTTGAAAAACACTTTGGAAAAGGGAGTCAGGCCGAGTACGAGAACACACCGGTTGCCAATCAGCAGTAAGGGGCGTGTCTACTAACCGACATCATTGCCTGGGTTGCGTATATGTGGGGCAGGTCTATCAAAAGAAGGTCCAGATTCTATTGGGATAGGGGTGTGTTTGTTTAGGTGATTTTAAATATCAACATTGGCTTTCAGAGATCATGCACCCCACCTTTAACCGAATGCTCTTGGCACATATTATATGTTCGCTTCAAATGTGATTAATCCCTGCCATTAAGAAATCAGCAAAGAAAAGCATGGAAGAAGTTTTTTACACTGTTAAATGAGGTTTACTGGATATATTAGGATATTGAGCAAATGTTTGAACCTTAGAAATGACAGTGAAGAGTGAGAGGAGAATGTTTTAGAAGTGGAGATTTTTGCTTTGAAGCAAAACACAAGGCATTTTAAAGGGGACTTTATTAAGTTGTCAAATAAATCTTTGGTGTTCCCAGAGTACATAAGTGAAGTTTTAGCTTAAAATACTATATAAATAATTTATCATAGCATGCTAAAATTGCCACTTTGTTGGTGTGAGCAAAAATGTGTCATTTTTGGGTGTATCCTTTTAAATGCAA
Organism: Paramisgurnus dabryanus; assembly: GCF_030506205.2. Taxonomy (NCBI): domain Eukaryota; kingdom Metazoa; phylum Chordata; class Actinopteri; order Cypriniformes; family Cobitidae; genus Paramisgurnus; species Paramisgurnus dabryanus. The sequence goes on along the minus strand of NC_133341.1, from coordinate 20,491,775 downwards.
ATGATCTCTGTACTAAATGGCAGTGGTTGGATAGTGCAGATTAATGAGTATTATCCCCTTCTGACATCACATGAAGAGCCAAATTTCAATGAGCTATTTTTTCAAATGCTTTGCAGTGAATGGTTTACCAAAACTAATTAACTGGGTTGATCTTTTTCACATTTTCTAGGTTGATAGAAGCACTGGGGACCCAATTATAGCACTTAAACATGGAAAGTCAGACTTTCATGATATGTCCGCTTTAATTACTACGTAATTACCTTTTCATTGCTATTAAAGTGAAATACTGAACCTGAACAAAATAGCCTGATAGAAGATCTCCAAATGTTTATGAAAATGTTATTTCACCAGTAAAATCATAACTTAATAAGTTAAAGTTCTTGACTGACTATTGATGAATTCCATATTGATGCGGTACAGAAAATATGATACAAATAGTTCACTGACCAATCAGCAGTCAGGCCTGACTGAAGGATCAATATTTAGTAATAATATTGGCGAGTTATGTAGGTGCAACACCATGAAGACATTTCAAATGAATAAGAGGATCTTGAAATCTATATTCTGTAAAAATAAGGTGAATCCAGTAAAGGGGTTTAAGTGCTGCAGTAATGTGATTCATCAGTTTAATAGAGTCAGCATTTGTGCAGCTCAATTCTTTTTAGTTCGAAAGAGCTCTTTGGCAAGCCAGCCAAAACACTCCAGCAGTAGCAGAATCTAGACATAACAAACCCGTAAATGAAGTTTTCACTGTCATAAGAGGAGAAAATAACATGTAGAAGTAATTAGGAAACATAAAAAAACAATTAATCAGCAATGCATGGGTACCCAGTCTAAATAGAGGAGTGCTACAGTACCTTAAAAGACTGGACGAAAGTCCAGAGCAGGATGCGAATGGTATATCCCTGCCGAAGAAGTTTGATGAGTCTGGCTGCTCTGAAGAGCCTCAGAAAGCTCAGATTCAGTAAACGGTCCTGTGGGAACACCCATTTTTTTTAAACATTCATATGTTTTATCTTTATTTCAACTCTAAATCACATTAAATGGGTGAATGCTCAGTGCAAAAACACATGCATGATAACATTTCAAAACATAATAAAACATATATTGGTGAACCCTTTCACACTGAACCTGAAAATAATGATTTTAGGCTTTAATGTTTTTATTGTTTGGATGCCAGGAGTGCCCAAAGTGTATCCAAATCTCAGATTCAGTGTGATTTGTTTGTGAATATTTTGGTGTCTGTGATTTTGCCAAGTAGGACATGTACTTAAATTGGCATCTATGTGATTCATATTATATTAAGATATACGAACATATCCTGCTTGGAGAAATCATGGAGAGCCTATCATCGCTCTAAAGAGATTCAAAATCAGATCAACTTACATGCTGAAAAATGTGAAAAATGGCATACATTGACTTGCAAATGTGAACCTTATAATGTGGCATATACGCCAGCATTGAAGTTAATTCATTTCCTGAATGGAAAAGCTAATGTAAGTTCAAGGACAAGAGAGCAACTCACCGTAGTCTACACATGAAGATGTTAAATTGTGGCAGGTGCGAGCCAAGATTTAAGCGAAGACATTTAATGGGTGAGAAAGCAGAGAGACAAAGAAAGAGAGAGAGACAGGAGAACAAGAACAGCCATCACACACAAATATAATACAATACAATACAAACACACTTACATCAGTAGCAACTCTTGACAATGGCATGGACATCTAGACATACACTTTAATACACCAAAACACTTGGGAACATCATTAAAACATTAAAAGCGACAAGCATGTGCAGTACAAACCCAAGTACTGTCTGCATTTCTAAAGCAAGCTCCTCTCATTGCTGTTCTTATAGCTGTAATGTTGATCCGGCACATCATCTGTTTGTGTCTGGAATTGTCTGCTTTATGTCTGAATGCTGTCTGCCTGCTCTGCGACTTCTAATAGAAAAGCACACTGTCTCTTACTTACTTTAATCTCAGTGACTAAGATGTCAGTGATGCTTCCCAGCACAGTCACAAAGTCGAACACATTCCAGGCGTCTTTCAGGTAATTCTAGGATGAAGAGAATTAGACACACCATTGTTAAAAATCAGCCTTAATGGGATCTCCAGGGCCCTAGCACAGGATGTGTCCATCTGCACTATTTGTTTAATTATTGGTCGGTGATTTGAAAACCTTGCATTCGTGTCACTTTCATTGCATTGAGCTGTTTACAAATGCAAGAAGGTATCCTGTGTGAAGGGCTCCTCAAACTGGAACAATTTATAAGTTGTTGTGACGTAAAAGGTCTAAATAGTTACCAAGGGTCCGAACGCAATAATCTTGAGGACACACTCCATTGAAAACAGAGCAGTGAAGACGATGTTGAGATACTTCAGCATTGCTTCATAAAACTCAGGTGCCCTGTAGAACTGAAAGGAAAGACAGAAAAAATTTTATTGTTGGGATTCACATTGGTTTATTTGTTGCACATGTCATCATGCACAATTGTTCAAACTTTTAGAGAAGTTACAAGAATCATACCAAGCTCCTTGACTAATTCTAGGCATAAAACAACTCAATTTACAAGAAAAGGTACAAGAAAAGGTACCTCATGTTAGCAACATGTCTGATAAATTAGCCATTATATTCCATATTATCCTTTATTATCCGTTATAACGTTATTGTTTCCTTTACGAGTTTCTATGCTATTCAATTTTCCTGACCTGGGCATCTGATGTCTAAAAGCTTTTTTCTTATCTCTCATCTCTACAATGTCTACTGACCCTGTGCCTTCTCAAGTGAGATGTGTTGTGTTTTTGACTTAACGCGAGTCTGCGAAGACCTATTATTTAAGCGTTTTTGTCACGGGTGCCCCGCACTCATGAGCATGATGCCTACCTTCCATAGGAATGAATGAAAACAAGTCAGCCCCGGACAGCACCGGCCCAATTTAAACCCTAATTATATGCACTTACAGTATGTGCCGATTGCCTACAAAACACCGACATTTGATGCAGTTTTACTTACCGCCTGCGACTCATGACCCAGTTGGAACCGCACCAACGAAATCCAGCATTAAACAAATATACACACAAAAGTCCCCTGCTACCCCAGATAAACAAACTATTCCATTGTTTCCATAATTCTGGGTACTTTGGGAAGCTAAACAAACTTAAATTTCCCTCACAAACAAAAACAGACTGTTGATTTTGTGTCAGCTCTTAGTTGGTGTGCACTATTCCGATTAAAGTGCCCATATAAGGACTTCAACTGTACTTCCTGCAGTGAAATTGCCCATAAAAAAAATAAAGCAAGATTGTTTGGTATGAATCTTTCATGTTCGAAAAAACTTCCGAAACATACAAACTCTAGCAAAGTGCATTCGGCACAGAAATACTCTGTCACACTTCCAAATGCTTTTTTAACACTTTGCCTATGTTTAGCATGAGGAATCCAACCCTTAAACAGTGTTAATTAGTCAGTATGCATGAAAACCCCCCTCCCTCTTAAGCTGGGTTTTCACAGATATACAGCTATTAGTAAAGAGGTATGACAAGCATGTATTGAAACTATTAAAAAACTCAGCAGACAAACCTTCATCATCAGGACCACAGTGTTGAGGGCAATCATGATCATGATGGAGTACTCAAAAGGTGGCGAGACCACAAACTTCCACATGCGGTACTGAAAGGACTGCTGCTTCTGTGGCATGTAGCGGGTCAGCGGCTTGGCATTTATTGCAAAGTCGATGCAGGCTCTCTGAAAACCAGCAAATGCAGATTCAGTTCACAAAACTGAGCTCACGAAAAAAATGCACATAATCGTTCTTTCTGAAACAGGCCTTGTGAAACAGCATTTTCTCAGAACTGATCAGAAAACCATCAGTGTTATACACAAAACCAGATCAATCTATGAAGAAAAACGTAAATGGATTCGTAATGGCTCTGAAATTTTCTGGCTGCATTGCCGTGAGTCTTCATCATAAATTACTTCTCCTGAGGTCTGGGTTCCTGGCACAGTTTGTGAGTCATGTTGGGCAGGCATACGGAGAGGGAGAAAGCGGAACAGCATAGACTATGCAGATGACTGGGCTTCGTCTAATGGGCCCTCAGGAGGAAACACGGCACAGACAGGCTGACTGCTCTTCCATGTGGCGGCTGGGTAGCTTGCATGTCTTTAGTCACGTTGCGTCAATGTATGAGTGTGTGTTTGTTTTGTATGTCGCAGACAAATGCATCAATCAGATTCCTGTGACTGTCACAATCTCCTACCTGGACATCTGCCCCCTCACCGGCACCATCCTGCCCCCTCAGATCTCCATTAATGTTAAATGGGATTTAAATGATAAAATGTGATTTTTAAAAATCACATTTGCCTAGTTTGTTGTCTTCCTAAATTGAATAATAAGCTAAAGGATGGTCTGTGAGGCATTTTTAATGGTTGCTTGGCTAAGCGTGCTCCCCACCCTAATAACATTACGAAAAATGTCTTGTACCACGGAAAGTAAAAACAAAGGTTACAAACATTTCATAATTTCAAGGTTGTATATTGCATTAACTAATTTCACTCTGGACATTCGAAAATGGATAAAAAAAAAGAAAAGACAGCAATTGCTACTATCTCTGGGTTTGAGCTCCAAATGAGGAATGTTGTGCTAGGTATGCGTTTTTTGCTATTGATGTACTGTATATTGTAAGATTGTTCAGAGCTTTGTACATTGCTCACTATAGCTGCAGTTTTTGTGGTTGTATTACCGATATGTTCGTTTATAATGCATTAACTTAATGAATGTACCGTATTTTCTAGTTGGGAATTATATGCATTCATATAAGCCCCGCCCCCTCTCGGTAATTCAGACGCCCCCTCATCAGCGCTTGGCTGGCGCTGCAGTAACTATGGTCGCTTTATTGTAGATAAAGTATCATATTAGTGAGCATAAAAAACTCTTTTTGTGTAAGAAAGAGATGAACACAGCTAGTTTAAATGCTTGATTCTGATTGGCCAGTGGCAACATTTGCAGGTTTGTTATTCCCACTTATTACACGGCTCTCTGGAATGCTTGATTCTGATTGGTCAGTTGAGACATTTGCAGGTTCGTACTTTTCAAATAATAACCGCTCCAAAATAATAACGCATAGCCGGACTACTTGCACGAGTAAAATCGCTCCGCGCCATTATCCCTTACATAACAACCACTCAACCCAAATTTTTTCATAAGTACAGTGATTTCCATTAGTTAGTCCAAATAATTTTGTCAGATACTTGTGATTGGTTATGTTTTTCAAATCTAAAAAATTCAAATGTTGTCCTTAAAAACTGTTCGAAAGCTATATTTTGTTAATGCAACTTATTTATAATAATGCAAAGACATATCTATACACTCCTAAAAAACAAAGGTGCTAAATAGCACCAAAAGTGGTTCTTGGCTCGTAATCATAGAGGAACCATTTTAAGTGCCATATAGCACAGATGAGGTACCTGTGTAGCACCGGTGTAGAACCATATAGTGGTATGTAGAACCATTTGTGGTGCTACAGAGGTGCTACTGTATATGACCCCCCTATGGTTCTTTATAGGTGCTTCATAGGTGCTATATAGCAATAAAAATGGTTCCTTTATGATTACGAGCCAAGAACCACTTTAAGTGCTATTTAGCACCGTTTGTAGAGTTCTTAGAGTGTAGGGTGGCTAAGATGTCCAAGCACTTAAACCAAAATTAGGTTGGGACAACCTGATATGTAATGAATTGGTAACATACTGTAGTGTGCATTTTTAATGTGGCTATTTGCGAACATTGTTACCTCATTCTTTTCAAGACTGCATTCTGACAGGGCTTTATCACCCTGTTCCTGAAATGTGATGATTATTAAGGCCACAAAAATGTTGACGAAGAAGAAGGGGAAAACCACAAAGTAGACAACGTAGAAGATGGCCATCTCAATCCGGTAGCCTGGACTGGGACCTTGGTCTTCAAATGTGGCATCCACAGAATGCTTCAAAACCCTGTGTAAAGACAGTTAGACAATCCATTACATTACAGTACAATAACATCAGTATCCTATTTATTCTTTTTTGCTATTGTGTAGCCTTACCATCATAAGCAGGGATAATGAAATTCAAGTTTAATTGGATGGTTTTAACCAGTTTGAGATTGATGTTACACAATGCAATAAAATGTTTTTCAGTTTTATTAGTGATATAGCCAAAGTAATGAAATTGTAGCATCCTGTATACGGCTTTTGCTCTTAGTTTTACCAGTTTAGCATTTTAACGTTGTGCATTACAGACTTAATAATCATATTGAAATAGTTCAAGTCCAATTATGAAAAATTAAGAGAGCAGAGGGACAAAGATCTTGCAGAACACATGCAGAAGACCGACCTCAGAAGCTTGTGAACTACTCATAAAAATAAATCACAAAAGCATAAATTTGGGCGGTCATAATGCAGATAGTGATTCACGAATGTCTGCCTAGCTTGTCTCCTGAGAGCTGTGCTCAACCAATATCTCTCAAATATCAGACTCAAAGGGCACCACTTCAAAATGATTACAGCCTTTAAAGTGAGAGGATAAAAGGCCAGTGAGGGGTCAAAAGACACAAGGGATGTGTTTGAAAAGGACAGAAGCTTTTAATCTCTACAAAAAAAAAAGATTCTGAATAGTAACAGGTATTCATAAAATAAAACTGTGAACAAAAAGCACAGAGAAAAGTCGTAGTGAGGATGCACAGTACATCAGTACTATATCAGTTATTGTTGGTACAAGTTTCGCAAAGATCGCTTTTTTATAATCCTGGTCTGTTTGAAATATACTTATTTATTTGATTTAGATCATATTTGCCTCCGTCAATTGCTATAACTAAATCTACAACGTATCGCTTGTTAAAAAAAATCAACCATTAACTGGTTATCAGGCATAATGTGAAATATCCAAGCATTTCTATGACAATGAGAAACATGGCAGATGTTGGTGCGTCTGTTGACTTACGTGGGCCAGCCTTCTCCAGTGGAAACAGTGAAGAGAGTGAGAAATGCCCAAAGCACATTGTCATAGTGAAACTCATATTTCTTCCACTCTCTGGGCTGAGCCGCCACATCGTCCTTATCATAATCCAAGAACAGCCCCCTGATAACCAAACACACAATGACAAAGACACAAATTACAGACCAAATATCCATGTCGGATTTTAAAGGAATGGTTCACCCAAGTATTACAATTCTGAAATCCTCTCACAAACGTGTTGTTTTCACTTCAGTGGATTTATATTAGCCACTGGAGTCATTTGGATTACTTTAATGATGAACGTATGTGCGTTCTGGAGCTTGGCCATGTTGACCCCCATATAAAAAGATAACATGATGGTATTTTAATGTTGAGTAACTACAATAGTTTGTGTTTAACTGAATAAAGTCAATTACTTGTGTATTTAGCACACACTTTTATCCAAAGCGATATGCTTTGCATTACAATCTCTACATTTGATCAATATGTGTGTTTCCTGGGATGGAACCCATGACCAAACTTAAAGGAACAGTATGTAGGATTGTGGCCAAAACTGGTATTGCAATAACAAAACTTGTGGCTAAAACTGGTACTGCAATCACCCAACTATAGTGGCCAATACACAAAATGACAACATAAACATCAGTTGAGGGCTGCAACTCCACTTTTTAAATGACAATATCCTGGCCGAACCACTGTTGTCAGTGATATAAGTATTTGAAATGAAAATGATTTCTAAATGTCTAGTGACATATCAGGGCCATTTTATGATTAATTGATATAAATTTCTTACATACTGTTCCTTTAATCCCCTACCAATTGAGCAGCAGAAAAATCACAAACAACCTGAAAACTATATCCTGCAGTTTTAAACAGTGTACAAATGATCCTTAGTTTGTTAAATCATATATATGACAAAGCCTTGATTGAACCAAATACATAGTTTTGCCAAACCTCTGTTTCATTGCTATGATATTAAAATTATCTACTATAGGGAACAGCGGGGCACAACCTAATTTAAGTTAGATTAATATTTTTTTACACAATCACAAACATACATGTCTGTTACAAATGAACACCTAGGGCTCTATCTTGCACCCAGTGCAATTGATTTTGTCAGTGACGCATGTATCATTCGTATTTTGCACCGGCGCACAGCGGGTTTTTCCCGTCACAGACGCACGTCGGCAAACTAGGGAATGAACTTGCGCTCCCTGGGAAAAAAAAGAGGCATGTTCCGGCGCAAACCATCCCTGATGCTATTTTGCAGTTTCAAAAAACAATTGCGCCACTGACCAGAAAAAAAAGTTTAAAGTCAGTGGCGCGTTGCGCGTTGTTCATTATGCTATTTTAAGGGCGCATGATGTATAGCGTGCACAACGCGCATACACTATGCATCTAATCTACACAGATGCAACAGTTATTTTTGCAAATCATAAATTGTTACACTAAAAAATATTAACACATGAGATAAGGGAAATCATAGTGGTGAGCATTGTGGTGATAGTTTTTATTTATTGTGTGGGTGCGTTATTCATATTCTCATGCAAATAACGATTAAAATATTTTCATAAGTTTGTTGTGTGGCTGTATTACGTTTATTTTATGTAAATAATAATTAAAATGTTTTCATAAGAAACCTTAATGTATATGAACTTGATTTGTAAGTGTACTTTGGGGTTGGACCTTGCTTGCGTTTCTTGGGTCAGATTTCAAAGCCCCCAAACCCTTTCAGCGGTGAGGGTGGACGCAGCGATGTCCTCTGCTGGCGTCAGGTCCTGAGGCAGATCCACCTCCCGTTACACGGCCCGATTTATGCTGGCAAGTTTGGGATTCCCCCGTCTCCTGACATCATTGTAGCGTTTGGCGCAACGATGGGGATGCCAGCTGATGAGACTGTGGCTATTTCCTCTCACGCCTGTTTAACCGACGCTGATTTGGGCGGGTTTCTCCTATCCCCATACAAAACAACTTCTGTGTCTTTGACTGCTCTTACAAGAACGTCGGTCTCCTCGGTTGTGAACCGCTCCTGGCGTGCGCCTGGTAAATCCGTTATAATAATAGCAACCCGCCATGGAACTTGCGCCCTTGCGTTTAAAGGGGATGTTGGATAGCGTTCTGATTGGTTTATTTGACGTTATGCCCAAACCACACCTATGAATAATGAACCTACTTCAGACCAACCCCTTATTGATTTGTGCCCGGCGCAAGAGTTATTTCTCCCGCCGGGAAAATAGCAACAGTGCCCAAGATCCGCCCACAAACTCACTTGCGCGTTGCGCTTCGCACTTGTGTTTCAGATCGTTAAAATAGGGCCCCTAAAGTTTGTTTGTGGGACTTACCGTTATCGTACAATTACACTGAAAGTGACAGGAGGGCAAACATTACAATTTATCCTATAAGGTGGGGTTAATTTTAATGAACAGAGGGTTGTTATAACACATGCTAGAAAATTTAGTTTTTAACAGAAGTTATGCAATAAAACTCTGTTTATATGCTTAAGGTGGATATTGTTTATATATCTGCCTATAATAGATGAAAGATCATGGATGGATTAATGTGTGGATATCTATCTAACCATCCTTCTGTCAAGCATCAATGAAAATAAATAGATTGTTTTGAAAGGGATGCACAATTAAGAATAAAAAGTTATTTCCTCTGATATTGTATTAACAGTTATTATTTTGATTTATAGTATTTATTAGGGCCCGAGCACACCGGGGTGTGAGGACCCTATTGTTCTTCAAGGAGTTATTATTAGGGCCCGAGCACACCAGGGTGTGAGGACCCTATTGTTTTTGCTCCGTTTATTAGGGCCCGAGCACACCAGGGTGTGAGGACCCTATTGTTTTTGCTCCGTTTATTATTATTATTCTTCTTCTTCTTCTTCTTCTTCTCCGAAATGGATCGCATTTTTGAGGGCCTAAACATACCCGAAAACTCATGAAAATTTGCACACGCGTCAGAAGTGGCGAAAATTTACATGTAGTATAGGCGTCAGAAGTGGGCGTGTAGAAATGGCTCAATAGCGCCACCTGCAAAATTTCAAGAGAACAGCCCCCCTACTACGAAAAACGTACAGACACGAAATTTGGTAGGGTCATCTATTACTCCAAGACCTACAAAAAAGTCTCTTGGAGCTAAGCTCTAAACCCCACAGGAAGTCAGCCATTTTGAATTTTCTCTGTCATTTTTTGACATTTCCAAGCGTCGTACTTTAACGAACTCCTCCTAGAGATTTAATCCGATCATCATCATATTTGGTCAGTATCATCTAAAGGCCTTTGCGATGCTAAATTGCGGAGCTTTTGACTTTTCATTGGAGGGCGTGTCCGTGGCGGCCTGGCAAAGTGTAATGTTTCGCCATGAAACAGGAAGCTGATGTAATTCAGGCATACATTGTCCGAGCCGCCCCTGACTTCACACGTTTGATAAGGGTCCAGGCCTGAACACATCAACATGGCATAATTCAGTAACACTCATAGCGCCACCTAGAGGCAGCAGGAAATACCATGTTTGATGCTGTGACTTACTGCTCTTAGGTATTTAACCATATCAACATCATATTTCACCAGTGTAATCTCAAGACCTTGTGTGATGATAAAAAGCAACGACCTTGACTTTTCATTAAAGGGCGTGTCCGTGGCGGCCTGGCAAAGTATCGCTAAATGAATCGCATTTTGACAGGCTAAACAAGCTCAAAAAGTCATAAAACGTTGCACACACGTCAGAAGTGGCAAAAATTTACATGTGGCATAGGCGCCAGAAGTGGGCGTGCAGAAATGGCTCGATAGCGCCACCTGCAAAATTTCAAGAGGACAGCCCCGCCGCTACGAAAATCCTACAGATACGAAATTTGGTAGGGTCATATGTCACCCCAAGACCTACAAAAAAGTCTCTTGGAGCGAAGCTCTAAACCTCACAGGAAGTCAGCCATTTTGAATTTTTGCTGTGATTTCTGTGCAAATTTTGTCATTTCCAGGCTTCGTACTTTAACGAACTCCTCCTAGAGATTTTGTTAGATCGTCATCATATTTGGTCAATCTCATCTAAAGGCCTTTGCGATGTTAAATTGCGGAGCTTTTGACTTTTCGTTGGAAGGTGTGTCCGTGGCGGCCTGACAAAGTTCAGCGTTTTCGCCATGAAACAGGAAGTTGTTATAACTAAGGCATACAATGTCCAATCTGCCCCACACTTCACATGTTTGATAAGGGTCTTGGCCTAAACACATTTCAATGCCAATATTCAGCTTCAGTCCTAGCGCCACCTAGAGGTAGCAGGAAATGCCTTGTTTTACGCTGTGATTCACTGTTCTCAGAGATTTAATCAAATCATTATCATATCAAGTGAGACTGATCTTAAGCCCTTTGCGATGATAAATTGCGAAGATCTTGACTTTTCGTTGAAGGGCGTGTCCGTGGCGGCCTCGCAAAGAGTGATGTTTCGCCATGAGAAAGCTGTTGTAACTCAGGCATGCAATGTCCGACCTGTCACAGACATCATACGTTTGACAAGGGTCCTGGCCTCAACACATCAATGTTACAACAATCAATTACAATATAGCGCCACCTGCTGCACAAAGGAGGTGTGGCACATCAAAGTTCCTTTGAATACCCGCCTATATTTACCCACTGAAATTTCAATCCCCCTGGTTCATTGCTTTACTAAGGCCATAGAGTGGCGGTGCACATGCGTGCGAGGGCCCTTCCATCACTGCTTGCAGTTTTAATTAGGGCCCGAGCACACCAGGGTGTGAGGACCCTATTGTTTTTGCTCCGTTTATTAGGGCCCGAGCACACCAGGGTGTGAGGACCCTATTGTTTTTGCTCCGTTTATTATTATTATTCTTCTTCTTCTTCTTCTTCTTCTTCTCCGAAATGGATCGCATTTTTGAGGGCCTAAACATACCCGAAAACTCATGAAAATTTGCACACGCGTCCGAAGTGGCGAAAATTTACATGTAGTATAGGCGTCAGAAGTGGGCGTGTAGAAATGGATCAATAGCGCCACCTGCAAAATTTCAAGAGAACAGCCCCCCTACTACGAAAAACGTACAGACACGAAATTTGGTAGGGTCATCTATTACTCCAAGACCTACAAAAAAGTCTCTCGGAGCTAAGCTCTAAACCCCACAGGAAGTCAGCCATTTTGAATTTTCTCTGTCATTTTTTGACATTTCCAAGCGTCGTACTTTAACGAACTCCTCCTAGAGATTTAATCCGATCATCATCATATTTGGTCAGTATCATCTAAAGGCCTTTGCGATGCTAAATTGCGGAGCTTTTGACTTTTCATTGGAGGGCGTGTCCGTGGCGGCCTGGCAAATTGTAATGTTTCGCCATGAAACAGGAAGATGATGTAATTCAGGCATACATTGTCCGATCTGCCCCTGACTTCACACGTTTGATAAGGGTCCAGGCCTGAACACATCAACATGGCATAATTCAGTAACACTCATAGCGCCACCTAGAGGCAGCAGGAAATACCATGTTTGATGCTGTGACTTACTCCTCTTAGGTATTTAACCATATCAACATCATATTTCACCAGTGTAATCTCAAGACCTTGTGTGATGATAAAAAGCAACGACCTTGACTTTTCATTAAAGGGCGTGTCCGTGGCGGCCTGGCAAAGTATCGCTAAATGAATCGCATTTTGACAGGCTAAACAAGCTCAAAAAGTCATAAAACGTTGCACACACGTCAGAAGTGGCAAAAATTTACATGTGGCATAGGCGCCAGAAGTGGGCGTGCAGAAATGGCTCGATAGCGCCACCTGCAAAATTTCAAGAGAACAGCCCCGCCGCTACGAAAATCCTACAGATACGAAATTTGGTAGGGTCATATTTCACCCCAAGACCTACAAAAAAGTCTCTTGGAGCGGAGCTCTAAACCTCACAGGAAGTCAGCCATTTTGAATTTTTGCTGTGATTTCTGTGCAAATTTTGTCATTTCCAGGCTTCGTACTTTAACGAACTCCTCCTAGAGATTTTGTCAGATCGTCATCATATTTGGTCAATCTCATCTAAAGGCCTTTGCGATGTTAAATTGCGGAGCTTTTGACTTTTCGTTGGAAGGTGTGTCCGTGGCGGCCTGACAAAGTTCAGCGTTTTCGCCATGAAACAGGAAGTTGTTATAACTAAGGCATACAATGTCCAATCTGCCCCACACTTCACATGTTTGATAAGAGTCTTGGCCTGAACACATTTCAATGCCAATATTCAGATTCAGTCCTAGCGCCACCTAGAGGTAGCAGGAAATGCCTTGTTTTACGCTGTGATTCACTGTTCTCATAGATTTAATCAGATCATTATCATATCAGGTGAGACTGATCTTAAGCCCTTTGCGATGATAAATTGCGAAGATCTTGACTTTTCGTTGAAGGGCGTGTCCGTGGCGGCCTCGCAAAGAGTGATGTTTCGCCATGAGAAAGCTGTTGTAACTTAGGCATGCAATGTCCGACCTGTCACAGACATCATATGTTTGACAAGGGTCCTGGCCTCAACACATCAATGTTACAACAATCAATTACAATCATAGCGCCACATGCTGCACAAAGGAGGTGTGGAACTTCAAAGTTCCTTTAAATATCCGCCTATATTTACCCACTGAAATTTCAATCCCCCTGGTTCATTGCTTTACTAAGACCATAGAGTGGCGGTGCACATGCGTGCGAGGGCCCTTCCATCACTGCTTGCAGTTTTAATTATTAGGGCCCGAGCACACCGGGGTGCGAGGACCCTATTGTTTTTGCTCGGTTTATTATTATTATTATTATTATTTATTCTTCTTCTTCTCCAAAGTGAATCGCATTTTTGAGGGGCGAAACATGCTCGAAAACTCATGAAATTTTGCACACATGTCAGAAGTGGTGAAAATTTACATGTGGTATAGGCGCCAGAAGTGGGCGTGTAAAAATGGCTCAATAGCGCCACCTGCAAAATTTCAAGAGAACAGCCCCCCCGCTACGAAAAACGTACAGATACGAAATTTGGTAGGATCATCTATCACCCCAAGACCTACAAAAAAGTCTCTTGGAGCGAAGCTCTAAACCCAACAGGAAGTCCGCCATTTTGATTTTTTGCCTTGATTTTTGTGCAAATTTGGTCATTTCCAGGCTTCATACTTTAACGAACTCCTACTACAGATTTAATCCGATCATCGTCATATTTGGTCAATCTCTTGTAAAGGCCTTTGCGATGTTAAATTGCGGAGATCTTGACTTTTCGTTGGAGGGTGTGTCCGTGGCGGCCTGACAAATTTCTGCATTTTCGCCATGAAACAGGAAGTGGCTCTAACTCAGGCATACAATGTCCAATCTGCCCCACGCTTCACATGTTTGATAAGAGTCTTGGCCTGAACACATTTCAATGCCAATATTCAACTTCACTCATAGCGCCACCTAGAGGTAGGAGGAAATACCATGTTTTACGCTGTGATTTACTGCTCTTAGAGATTTAATCAAATCATCATCATATTCGGTCTGACTGATGTTAAGCCCTTTGCGATGATAAATTGCGAAGATCTTGACTTTTTGTTGAAGGGCGTGTCCGTGGCGGCCTGGCAAAGTGTGATGTTTCACCATGAAACAGGAAGCTGTTGTAATTCAGACATACATAGTCCGATCTGCCCCCAACTTCACACGTTTCATAAGGGTCCCGGCCTGAACACATCAACATGGCATAATTCAGTATCAGTCATAGCGCCACCTAGAGGCAGCAGGAAATACCACCTTTTATGCTGTGACTTACTGCTCTTAGAGATTTAACCATATCAACATCATATTTCATCAGTCTAATCTCAAGACCTTGTGTGATGATAAATAGCAACGACCTTGACTTTTCGTTAAAGGGCGTGTCCGTCGCGGCCTCGCAAAATATCGCTAAATGAATCCCATTTTTGACAGCCTAAACGAGCTCAAAAAGTCATGAAACCTTGCACACGTGTCAAAAGTGGCGAATATTTTCATGTGATATAGGCTTCAGAACTTGGGGTGTTAAAATGGCTCTATAGCGCCACCTACAAAAATTCAATAGAGCAGCCCCCCCCCGCTACGTTAATCGCACAGATACGAAATGCGGTAGGATCATGTATCACCCCAAGACCTACAAAAAAGTCTCTTGGAGCAAAGCTCTAAACCCCACAGGAAGTCAGCCATTTTGAATTTTCTCTGTAATTTGAGTGCAAATTTTGCCATTTCTGGCCTTCGTATTTTAACAAACTCCTCCTATAAATTTAATCAGATAATCATCATATTTGGTGAGTGTCATCTAAAGGGCTTTGCAATGCTAAATTGCGGAGATCTTGACATTTCAATGGAGGGTGTGTATGTGGCGGCTTGCCAAATTTCTGTTTCTCAATGAAACAGGAAGTTGTTCTAACTCAGGTTTAAAATGTCCAATCTGACCCACGCTTCACAAGTTTGATAATTGTCCTGTCCTGAACACATCAACATGGCAATATTCAGTAAAAGTTATAGCGCCACCTGCTGGAAGCAGGAAATGACATGTTTTACACTGTGATTTACTGCTCATTGAAATGTATTCAGATCATCATCATATTTGGTCAGTCTGAACTTAGGGACTTCACAATGATAAATTGTGAAGATCTTGACATTTCGTTAAAGGGGCGTGTCCGTTGTGGCCTATCAAAGTTTGATTTTTCGCCATGAGAAAGCTGTTGTTACTCAGACATGCAATGTCCGACCTGTCACAGACATCATACATTTGACAAGGGTCCTGGCCTCAACACATCAATGTTACAACAATCAATTACAATCATAGCGCCACCTGCTGCATAAAGAAGTAGTGGCACTTCAACGTTCCTTTGAATATCCACCTATATTTATCCACGGAAATTTCAATCCCCCTGGTTTATTGCTTTACTAAGGCCATAGAGTGGCGGTGCACATGAGTGCGAGGGCCCTTCCATCACTGCTTGCAGTTTTAATTAGGGCCCGAGCACCGAGGAGCAGGCCAGAATGGCCTGCACCGAATGGTGCGAAGCCCTATTGTTTTTGCTCGGATTATTATTTTTTTTTTTTTTTTTTTATTTTTATTTTTATTTTTTTTAACACTTTTGGCCCTTTTGGGTGCCTAAACATACTCGAAAACTCTTGCAATTTGGCACACACGTCAAAGTCGTCCGTCATTGCGACCTGGCAAAGGCTGGAACACGGGCGTGGCACGGGGGCTCTGTAGCGCCCCCTGTAATGCAAAAACAAACATTGTTGCGCAGATCGGTCAAACATGTACGCACATGTACGAGAGTTGGTACGCATATAGATCTCATCGACCCGAACAACTTTCGCCCTCTAACATTTAAGCTCCGCCCAACAGGAAGTCGGCTATTTTGGATTGTTTAAAAAATGCAAGCGTTGAACTTTTAAATACTCCTCCTAGAGGATGCATGCGATTGACACCAAACGTGGTGAACATGATGTCGAGACATTGGACTTGCTAAATTGCGAAGGGATTTTTGATATCTCGAACGGTGTTGCCATGGCGAGGCGACGAATTTATGGCGACATCAGAGAAACAGGAAGTGTCTAATATCAAAGGCAAAAAATGTCTTATTGTGATGACACGCGGTGTGTTTGTTCGTCTGAAGATTCCGATCGCATCGATGTGCCTATTGTGACTCCCGGGTATAGCGCCACCACCAGGCGCCAAGAAGTGTGTCAGTCACAAAGGTGGATTTTTTTTGACAGTTCCATGCGATGTTCTTTTAAATACTCCTCCTACAATGTTTATGCGATTGACACCAAAAGTGGTCAACATGATGCCAAGACATTGTAGATGATAAATTGCGAAGGGATTTTTGATATCTCGAACGATGTTCCCATGGCAACCTGTCAAACTTTACTTTCATTTTTAAGGCATATTTAAACCTTACAGCTGCATGTGGTAAACTTTTAAATACTCCTCCTGGGGAAATAATGTGATTGACTCCAGAAGTGGTCAACATAATGCAGAGACATTGTAGATGATAAATTGTGAAGGGATTTTTGATATCTCAAACGCTGTTCCCATGGCAACGCGTCAAACTTTACTTTCATTTTAAAGGCTTATTTAAGCCTTTAAATTCACGCCGATGGTCTTTTAAATACTCCTTCTAGAATATTCATGCGATTGACACCAGAAGTGGTCAACATGATGCGGACACATAGTAGATGATAAATTGCAAAGGGATTTTTGATATCTCAAACGCTGTTCCCATGGCAACGCGTCAAACTTTACTTTCATTTTAAAGGCTTATTTAAGCCTTTAAGTTCACGCCAATGTTCCTTTAAATACTCCTTCTAGAATAATCATGCAATTGACACCAAAAGTGGTCACCATGATGCAGAGACATTGTAGATGATAAATTGCGAAGGGATTTTTGATATCTCAAACGCTGTTTTCATGGCAACGCGTCAAAGTTTACTTTCATTTTAAAGGCATTTTTAAGCCTTTCAGTTGACGCCAATGTTCCTTTAAATACTCCTTCTAGAATAATCATGCAATTGACACCAAAAGTGGTCACCATGATGCAGAGACATTGTAGATGATAAATTGCGAAGGGATTTTTGATATCTCGAACGCTGTTCCCATGGCAACCTGTCAAACTTTACTTTCATTTTAAAGGCATATTTAAGCCTTACAGTTCCATGCGATGTTCTTTTAAATACTCCTTCTAGGATTTTCATGCGATTGACACAACAAGTGGTCAACATGATGCAGAGACATTGTAGATGATAAATTGCGAAGGGATTTTTGATATCTCGAACGCTGTTCCCATGGCAACGCGTCAAACTTTACTTTCATTTTAAAGGCATTTTTAAGCCTTTCAGTTGACGCCAATGTTCCTTTAAATACTCCTTCTAGAATATTCATGCGATTGACACCAGAAGTGGTCAGCATGATGCTGAGGCATTGTAGATGATAAATTGCGAAGGGATTTTTGATATCTCGAACGCTGTTCCCATGGCAACCTGTCAAACTTTACTTTCATTTTAAAGGCATATTTAAGCCTTACAGTTCCATGCGATGTTCTTTTAAATACTCCTTCTAGGATTTTCATGCGATTGACACAAGAAGTGGTCAACATGATGCAGAGACATTGTAGATGATAAATTGCGAAGGGATTTTTGATATCTCGAACGCTGTTTTCATGGCAACGCGTCAAACTTTACTTTCATTTTTAAGGCATATTTAAGCCTTTCAGTTGACGCCGATGTTCTTTTAAATACTCCTTCTAGAATATTCATGCGATTGACACCAGAAGTGGTCAGCATGATGCTGAGGCATTGTAGATGATAAATTGCGAAGGGATTTTTGATATCTCAAACGCTGTTCCCATGGCAACGCGTCAAACTTTACTTTCATTTTAAAGGCTTATTTAAGCCTTTAAGTTGACGCCGATGTTCTTTTAAATACTCCTTCTAGAATATTCATGAGATTGACACCAGAAGTGGTCAACATGATGCCGAGACATAGTAGATGATAAATTGCGAAGGGATTTTTGATATCTCGAACGCTGTTCCCATGGCAACGCGCCAAACTTTACATTTATTTCAGGCATATTTAGGACTCTTGGCGTGCTTAGATTAACCTAAAAGTCGGCACACACATCAGAGTTGTCGGCTGTTAAGTGTGCACAAACAGGTCAGACATAGGCGTGTCTCTTAAGTGGCTCACTAGTGCCCCCGTTTGTCTAAAATGTGGGGTTTCATTTACCTACAGTCCCCAAATGGCTCAGTAACAACAATAAATAGCCCACTGATATTTACCCACTTGATGCCCTTGCCCACCGTGCATCGTTTTCTCGGACGCACCGTGTAGCGGTAAAAAAACGTGCGAGGGCCCGCCATTGCTGCTTGCAGCTATATTTATTCTTCTTCTTCTTCTTCTTCTTCTTCTTCTCCGAAATGGATCGCATTTTTGAGGGCCTAAACATACCCGAAAACTCATGATAATTTGCACACGCGTCAGAAGTGGCGAAAATTTACATGTAGTATAGGCGTCAGAAGTGGGCGTGTAAAAATGGCTCGATAGCGCCACCTGCAAAATTTCAAGAGAACAGCCCCCCCACTACGAAAAACTTACAGATACGAAATTTGGTAGGATCATCTATTACTCCAAGACCTACAAAAAAGTCTCTTGGAGCTAAGCTGTAAACCCCACAGGAAGTCAGCCATTTTGAATTTTCTCTGTCATTTTTTGACATTTCCAAGCGTCGTACTTTAACGAACTCCTCCTAGAGATTTAATCCGATCATCATCATATTTGGTCAGTATCATCTAAAGGCCTTTGCGATGCTAAATTGCGGAGCTTTTGACTTTTCATTGGAGGGCGTGTCCGTGGCGGCCTGGCAAAGTGTAATGTTTCGCCATGAAACAGGAAGCTGATGTAATTCAGGCATACATTGTCCGATCTGCCCCTGACTTCACACGTTTGATAAGGGTCCAGGCCTGAACACACCAACATGGCATAATTCAGTAACACTCATAGCGCCACCTAGAGGCAGCAGGAAATACCATGTTTGACGCTGTGACTTACTGCTCTTAGGTATTTAACCATATCAACATCATATTTCACCAGTGTAATCTCAAGACCTTGTGTGATGATAAAAAGCAACGACCTTGACTTTTCATTAAAGGGCGTGTCCGTGGCGGCCTGGCAAAGTATCGCTAATTGAATCGCATTTTGACAGGCTAAACAAGCTCAAAAAGTCATAAAACGTTGCACACACGTCAGAAGTGGCAAAAATTTACATGTGGCATAGGCGCCAGAAGTGGGCGTGCAGAAATGGCTCGATAGCGCCACCTGCAAAATTTCAAGAGAACAGCCCCGCCGCTACGAAAATCCTACAGAAACGAAATTTGGTAGGGTCATATATCACCCCAAGACCTACAAAAAAGTCTCTTGGAGCGAAGCTCTAAACCTCACAGGAAGTCAGCCATTTTGAATTTTTGCTGTGATTTCTGTGCAAATTTTGTCATTTCCAGGCTTCGTACTTTAACGAACTCCTCCTAGAGATTTTGTCAGATCGTCATCATATTTGGTCAATCTCATCTAAAGGCCTTTGCGATGTTAAATTGCGGAGCTTTTGACTTTTCGTTGGAAGGTGTGTCCGTGGCGGCCTGACAAAGTTCAGCGTTTTCGCCATGAAACCGGAAGTCGTTATAACTAAGGCATACAATGTCCAATCTACCCCACACTTCACATGTTTGATAAGAGTCTTGGCCTGAACACATTTCAATGCCAATATTCAGATTCAGTCCTAGCGCCACCTAGAGGTAGCAGTAAATGCCTTGTTTTACGCTGTGATTCACTGTTCTCAGAGATTTAATCAAATCATTATCATATCAGGTGAGACTGATCTTAAGCCCTTTGCGATGATAAATTGCGAAGATCTTGACTTTTCGTTGAAGGGCGTGTCCGTGGCGGCCTCGCAGAGTGATGTTTCGCCATGAGAAAGCTGTTGTAACTCAGGCATGCAATGTCCGACCTGTCACAGACATCATACGTTTGACAAGGGTCCTGGCCTCAACACATCAATGTTACAACAATCAAATACAATCATAGCGCCACCTGCTGCACAAAGGAGGTGTGGCACTTCAAAGTTCCTTTGAATATCCGCCTATATTTACCCACTGAAATTTCAATCCCCCTGGTTCATTGCTTTACTAAGGCCATAGAGTGGCGGTGCACATGCGTGCGAGGGCCCTTCCATCACTGCTTGCAGTTTTAATTAGGGCCCGAGCACACCAGGGTGTGAGGACCCTATTGTTTTTGCTCCGTTTATTAGGGCCCGAGCACACCAGGGTGTGAGGACCCTATTGTTTTTGCTCCGTTTATTATTATTATTCTTCTTCTTCTTCTTCTTCTTCTTCTCCGAAATGGATCGCATTTTTGAGGGCCTAAACATACCCGAAAACTCATGAAAATTTGCACACGCGTCAGAAGTGGCGAAAATTTACATGTAGTATAGGCGTCAGAAGTGGGCGTGTAAAAATGGCTCGATAGCGCCACCTGCAAAATTTCAAGAGAACAGCCCCCCCCACTACGAAAAACTTACAGATACGAAATTTGGTAGGATCATCTATTACCCCAAGACCTACAAAAAAGTCTCTTGGAGCTAAGCTCTAAACCCCACAGGAAGTCAGCCATTTTGAATTTTCTCTGTCATTTTTTGACATTTCCAAGCGTCGTACTTTAACAAACTCCTCCTAGAGATTTAATCCGATCATCATCATATTTGGTCAGTATCATCTAAAGGCCTTTGCGATGCTAAATTGCGGAGCTTTTGACTTTTCATTGGAGGGCGTGTCCGTGGCGGCCTGGCAAAGTGTAATGTTTCGCCATGAAACAGGAAGCTGATGTAATTCAGGCATACATTGTCCGATCTGCCCCTGACTTCACACGTTTGATAAGGGTCCAGGCCTGAACACATCAACATGGCATAATTCAGTAACACTCATAGCGCCACCTAGAGGCAGCAGGAAATACCATGTTTGACGCTGTGACTTACTGCTCTTAGGTATTTAACCATATCAACATCATATTTCACCAGTGTAATCTCAAGACCTTGTGTGATGATAAAAAGCAACGACCTTGACTTTTCATTAAAGGGCGTGTCCGTGGCGGCCTGGCAAAGTATCGCTAATTGAATCGCATTTTGACAGGCTAAACAAGCTCAAAAAGTCATAAAACGTTGCACACACGTCAGAAGTGGCAAAAATTTACATGTGGCATAGGCGCCAGAAGTGGGCGTGCAGAAATGGCTCGATAGCGCCACCTGCAAAATTTCAAGAGAACAGCCCCGCCGCTACGAAAATCCTACAGAAACGAAATTTGGTAGGGTCATATATCACCCCAAGACCTACAAAAAAGTCTCTTGGAGCGAAGCTCTAAACCTCACAGGAAGTCAACCATTTTTAATTTTTGCTGTGATTTCTGTGCAAATTTTGTCATTTCCAGGCTTCGTACTTTAACGAACTCCTCCTAGAGATTTTGTCAGATCGTCATCATATTTGGTCAATCTCATCTAAAGGCCTTTGCGATGTTAAATTGCGGAGCTTTTGACTTTTCGTTGGAAGGTGTGTCCGTGGCGGCCTGACAAAGTTCAGCGTTTTCGCCATGAAACCGGAAGTTGTTATAACTAAGGCATACAATGTCCAATCTACCCCACACTTCACATGTTTGATAAGAGTCTTGGCCTGAACACATTTCAATGCCAATATTCAGCTTCAGTCCTAGCGCCACCTAGAGGTAGCAGTAAATGCCTTGTTTTACGCTGTGATTCACTGTTCTCAGAGATTTAATCAAATCATTATCATATCAATCTTAAGCCCTTTGCGATGATAAATTGCGAAGATCTTGACTTTTCGTTGAAGGGTGTGTCCGTGGCGGCCTCGCAAAGAGTGATGTTTCTCCATGAGAAAGCTGTTGTAACTCAGGCATGCAATGTCCGACCTGTCACAGACATCATACGTTTGACAAGGGTCCTGGCCTCAACACATCAATGTTACAACAATCAAATACAATCATAGCGCCACCTGCTGCACAAAGGAGGTGTGGCACTTCAAAGTTCCTTTGAATATCCGCCTATATTTACCCACTGAAATTTCAATCCCCCTGGTTCATTGCTTTACTAAGGCCATAGAGTGGCGGTGCACATGCGTGCGAGGGCCCTTCCATCACTGCTTGCAGTTTTAATTATTATTATTCTTCTTCTTCTTCTTCTTCTTCTTCTCCGAAATGGATCGCATTTTTGAGGGCCTAAACATACCCGAAAACTCATGAAAATTTGCACACGCGTCAGAAGTGGCGAAAATTTACATGTAGTATAGGCGTCAGAAGTGGGCGTGTAAAAATGGCTCGATAGCGCCACCTGCAAAATTTCAAGAGAACAGCCCCCCCACTACGAAAAACTTACAGATACGAAATTTGGTAGGATCATCTATTACTCCAAGACCTACAAAAAAGTCTCTTGGAGCTAAGCTCTAAACCCCACAGGAAGTCAGCCATTTTGAATTTTCTCTGTCATTTTTTGACATTTCCAAGCGTCGTACTTTAACGAACTCCTCCTAGAGATTTAATCCGATCATCATCATATTTGGTCAGTATTATCTAAAGGCCTTTGCGATGCTAAATTGCGGAGCTTTTGACTTTTCATTGGAGGGCGTGTCCGTGGCGGCCTGGCAAAGTGTAATGTTTCGCCATGAAACAGGAAGCTGATGTAATTCAGGCATACATTGTCCGATCTGCCCCTGACTTCACACGTTTGATAAGGGTCCAGGCCTGAACACATCAACATGGCATAATTCAGTAACAGTCATAGCGCCACCTAGAGGCAGCAGGAAATACCATGTTTGACGCTGTGACTTACTGCTCCTAGGTATTTAACCATATCAACATCATATTTCACCAGTGTAATCTCAAGACCTTGTGTGATGATAAAAAGCAACGACCTTGACTTTTCATTAAAGGGCGTGTCCGTGGCGGCCTGGCAAAGTATCGCTAATTGAATCGCATTTTGACAGGCTAAACAACCTCAAAAAGTCATAAAACGTTGCACACACGTCAGAAGTGGCAAAGTTTACATGTGGCATAGGCGCCAGAAGTGGGCATGCAGAAATGGCTCGATAGCGCCACCTGCAAAATTTCAAGAGAACAGCCCCGCCGCTACGAAAATCCTACAGAAACGAAATTTGGTAGGGTCATATATCACCCCAAGACCTACAAAAAAGTATCTTGGAGTGAAGCTCTAAACCTCACAGGAAGTCAGCCATTTTGAATTTTTGCTGTGATTTCTGTGCAAATTTTGTCATTTCCAGGCTTCGTACTTTAACGAACTCCTCCTAGAGATTTTGTCAGATCGTCATCATATTTGGTCAATCTCATCTAAAGGCCTTTGCGATGTTAAATTGCGGAGCTTTTGACTTTTCGTTGGAAGGTGTGTCCGTGGCGGCCTGACAAATTTCAGCGTTTTCGCCATGAAACAGGAAGTTGTTATAACTAAAGCATACAATGTCCAATCTGCCCCACACTTCACATGTTTGATAAGAGTCTTGGCCTGAACACGTTTCAATGCCAATATTCAGCTTCAGTCCTAGCGCCACCTAGAGGTAGCAGGAAATGCATTGTTTTACGCTGTGATTCACTGTTCTCAGAGATTTAATCAAATCATTATCATATCAGGTGAGACTGATCTTAAGCCCTTTGCGATGATAAATTGCGAAGATCTTGACTTTTCGTTGAAGGGCGTGTCCGTGGCGACCTCGCAAAGAGTGATGTTTCGCCATGAGAAAGCTGTTGTAACTCAGGCATGCAATGTCCGACCTGTCACAGACATCATACGTTTGACAACGGTCCTGGCCTCAACACATCAATGTTACAACAATCAAATACAATCATAGCGCCACCTGCTGCACAAAGGAGGTGTGGCACTTCAAAGTTCCTTTGAATATCCGCTTATATTTACCCACTGAAATTTCAATCCCCCTGGTTCATTGCTTTACTAAGGCCATAGAGTGGCGGTGCACATGCGTGCGAGGGCCCTTCCATCACTGCTTGCAGTTTTAATTATTATTCTTCTTCTTCTTCTTCTTCTTCTTCTTCTCCGAAATGGATCGCATTTTTGAGGGCCTAAACATACCCGAAAACTCATGAAAATTTGCACACGCGTCAGAAGTGGCGAAAATTTACATGTAGTATAGGCGTCAGAAGTGGGCGTGTAAAAATGGCTCGATAGCGCCACCTGCAAAATTTCAAGAGAACAGCCCCCCCACTACGAAAAACGTACAGATACGAAATTTGGTAGGATCATCTATTACTCCAAGACCTACAAAAAAGTCTCTTGGAGCTAAGCTCTAAACCCCACAGGAAGTCAGCCATTTTGAATTTTCTCTGTCATTTTTTGACATTTCCAAGCGTCGTACTTTAACGAACTCCTCCTAGAGATTTAATCCGATCATCATCATATTTGGTCAGTATCATCTAAAGGCCTTTGCGATGCTAAATTGCGGAGCTTTTGACTTTTCATTGGAGGGCGTGTCCGTGGCGGCCTGGCAAAGTGTAATGTTTCGCCATGAAACAGGAAGCTGATGTAATTCAGGCATACATTGTCCGATCTGCCCCTGACTTCACACGTTTGATAAGGGTCCAGGCCTGAACGCATCAACATGGCATAATTCAGTAACAGTCATAGCGCCACCTAGAGGCAGCAGGAAATACCATGTTTGACGCTGTGACTTACTGCTCCTAGGTATTTAAGCATATCAACATCATATTTCACCAGTGTAATCTTAAGACCTTGTGTGATGATAAAAAGCAACGACCTTGACTTTTCATTAAAGGGCGTGTCCGTGGCGGCCTGGCAAAGTATCGCTAAATGAATCGCATTTTGACAGGCTAAACAAGCTCAAAAAGTCATAAAACGTTGCACACACGTCAGAAGTGGCAAAAATTTACATGTAGCATAGGCGCCAGAAGTGGGCGTGCAGAAATGGCTCGATGGCGCCACCTGCAAAATTTCAAGAGAACAGCCCCGCCGCTACGAAAATCCTACAGAAACGAAATTTGGTAGGGTCATATATCACCCCAAGACCTACAAAAAAGTCTCTTGGAGCGAAGCTCTAAACCTCACAGGAAGTCAGCCATTTTGAATTTTTGCTGTGATTTCTGTGCAAATTTTGTCATTTCCAGGCTTTGTACTTTAACGAACTCCTCCTAGAGATTTTGTCAGATCGTCATCATATTTGGTCAATCTCATCTAAAGGCCTTTGCGATGTTAAATTGCGGAGCTTTTGACTTTTCGTTGGAAGGTGTGTCCGTGGCGGCCTGACAAAGTTCAGCGTTTTCGCCATGAAACAGGAAGTTGTTATAACTAAGGCATACAATGTCCAATCTGCCCCACACTTCACATGTTTGATAAGAGTCTTGGCCTGAACACATTTCAATGCCAATATTCAGATTCAGTCCTAGCGCCACCTAGAGGTAGCAGGAAATGCCTTGTTTTACGCTGTGATTCACTGTTCTCATAGATTTAATCAGATCATTATCATATCAGGTGAGACTGATCTTAAGCCCTTTGCGATGATAAATTGCGAAGATCTTGACTTTTCGTTGAAGGGCGTGTCCGTGGCGGCCTCGCAAAGAGTGATGTTTCGCCATGAGAAAGCTGTTGTAACTTAGGCATGCAATGTCCGACCTGTCACAGACATCATACGTTTGACAAGGGTCCTGGCCTCAACACATCAATGTTACAACAATCAATTACAATCATAGCGCCACATGCTGCACAAAGGAGGTGTGGAACTTCAAAGTTCCTTTAAATATCCGCCTATATTTACCCACTGAAATTTCAATCCCCCTGGTTCATTGCTTTACTAAGACCATAGAGTGGCGGTGCACATGCGTGCGAGGGCCCTTCCATCACTGCTTGCAGTTTTAATTCTTCTTCTTCTTCTTCTTCTTCTTCTTCTTCTTCTCCGAAATGGATCTCATTTTTGAGGGCCTAAACATACCCGAAAACTCATGAAAATTTGCACACGCGTCAGAAGTGGCGAAAATTTACATGTAGTATAGGCGTCAGAAGTGGGCGTGTAAAAATGGCTCGATAGCGCCACCTGCAAAATTTCAAGATAACAGCCCCCACACTACGAAAAACTTACAGATACGAAATTTGGTAGGATCATCTATTACTCCAAGACCTACAAAAAAGTCTCTTGGAGCTAAGCTCTAAACCCCACAGGAAGTCAGCCATTTTGAATTTTCTCTGTCATTTTTTGACATTTCCAAGCGTCGTACTTTAACGAACTCCTCCTAGAGATTTAATCCGATCATCATCATATTTGGTCAGTATCATCTAAAGGCCTTTGCGATGCTAAATTGCGGAGCTTTTGACTTTTCATTGGAGGGCGTGTCCGTGGCGGCCTGGCAAAGTGTAATGTTTCGCCATGAAACAGGAAGCTGATGTAATTCAGGCATACATTGTCCGATCTGCCCCTGACTTCACACGTTTGATAAGGGTCCAGGCCTGAACACATCAACATGGCATAATTCAGTAACAAACATAGCGCCACCTAGAGGCAGCAGGAAATACCATGTTTGAAGCTGTGACTTACTGCTCTTAGGTATTTAACCATATCAACATCATATTTCACCAGTGTAATCTCAAGACCTTGTGTGATGATAAAAAGCAACGACCTTGACTTTTCATTAAAGGGCGTGTCCGTGGCGGCCTGGCAAAGTATCGCTAAATGAATCGCATTTTGACAGGCTAAACAAGCTCAAAAAGTCATAAAACGTTGCACACACGTAAGAAGTGGCAAAAATTTACATGTGGCATAGGCGCCAGAAGTGGGCGTGCAGAAATGGCTCGATAGCGCCACCTGCAAAATTTCAAGAGAACAGCCCCGCCGCTACGAAAATCCTACAGAAACGAAATTTGGTAGGGTCATATATCACCCCAAGACCTACAAAAAAGTCTCTTGGAGCGAAGCTCTAAACCTCACAGGAAGTCAGCCATTTTTAATTTTTGCTGTGATTTCTGTGCAAATTTTGTCATTTCCAGGCTTCGTACTTTAACGAACTCCTCCTAGAGATTTTGTCAGATCGTCATCACATTTGGTCAATCTCATCTAAAGGCCTTTGCGATGTTAAATTGCGGAGCTTTTGACTTTTCGTTGGAAGGTGTGTCCGTGGCGGCCTGACAAATTTCAGCGTTTTCGCCATGAAACAGGAAGTTGTTATAACTAAGGCATACAATGTCCAATCTGCCCCACACTTCACATGTTTGATAAGAGTCTTGGCCTGAACACATTTCAATGCCAATATTCAGCTTCAGTCCTAGCGCCACCTAGAGGTAGCAGGAAATGCCTTGTTTTACGCTGTGATTCACTGTTCTCAGAGATTTAATCAAATCATTATCATATCAGGTGAGACTGATCTTAAGCCCTTTGCGATGATAAATTGCGAAGATCTTGACTTTTCGTTGAAGGGCGTGTCCGTGGCGGCCTCGCAAAGAGTGATGTTTCGCCATGAGAAAGCTGTTGTAACTCAGGCATGCAATGTCCGACCTGTCACAGACATCATACGTTTGACAAGGGTCCTGGCCTCAACACATCAATGTTACAACAATCAAATACAATCATAGCGCCACCTGCTGCACAAAGGAGGTGTGGCACTTCAAAGTTCCTTTGAATATCCGCCTATATTTACCCACTGAAATTTCAATCCCCCTGGTTCATTGCTTTACTAAGGCCATAGAGTGGCGGTGCACATGCGTGCGAGGGCCCTTCCATCACTGCTTGCAGTTTTAATTATTATTATTTTTCTTTTTCTTCTCCGACTTCAGCGGGACTTTAGAGGGCCTAAACATACTCGAAAACTCATGAAATTTTGCACAGATGTCAAGAGTGATGAAAATTTACATGTGGTGTATGCTTTAGAATTAGGCGTGAGAAAATGGCTCTATAGCGCCACCTACAAATTTTCAACGAAGCAGCCCTCGGACTGTGTTTGACGTACAATTACGAAATTCGGTACGCGTCTGTAGCATGACAAGACCTACAAAAAAGTCTCTTGGAGCGAAGCCATAAACCAAACAGGAAGTCAGCTATTCTGAGTTATTTTTGTGATTTGGGCGCAGTTTTTGTCATTTCCAGGCGTCATACTTTAACTAACTCCTCCTACAGTTTTCGTCGGATCATCTTCATATTTGGTGATTCTCATCTTAAGGCCTTTGTGATGCTAAATTGCGAAGGATTTGACTCTACGTAAAAATTTGTGTCGGTTCTGGGGCCTCATTTATAAACGTTGCGTACGCACAAAAGAAGGCGTACGCCACTCTCTACGCAATAGTTGTTATTTATAAAAAGCAAACTTGACGGGAAAATGTGCTGTCCGTCACGCAAGCTCTGACCCAGGCGTACGCACAAAAACGGGTGAAATGAGAAATGGCGACACAGTCGGCAGATGGAAGAAACACGTGAAAGTGACAACAGTGCCTCTCATAAATAACATGAAGACTTCACAAAGCAAAAGTCTTACAATTAACAGCCTTACACGAACACCCGTTTGATCGATCAGCAGTGAAACCAAAAAATAAAGAAATCGAAAATTACAACAGAAATTCAAATGCACACATATATATTTGCTAAAAGAAAAGTGAAATATGTTCTGCAATAATATTGGCATGTTGTGCAATTCATCCTCATAAAGAATATAGTTCACAGAACGAAATAATGTACAAAACTGATATTCTGGCGGAGCAGATATAGATGCAATTACATAGACAGATAGATAGATAATTAAGGAGATATATAGATAGATAGATAAATAAATAGATAGATGTATTAATTGTCCACTGGGGAAAGTTGTTTTCATAGTAAACCATATCTTCATAATCTATGGAATTATGGTATTCATGCATATGCCTTTACTGTGTTTTATTTTTGATAAAACAATGCATGGCGTATGTCTAAACCATTCAGAAAGCAACAAGAAATTACATTTGCGCTAAACAATGTCCCCTTTCCCCAACCCGTGGCAGACACACTCTGGCGATGGAGTGCTAGACGTTTTTGTGCCTCGACTTTGATGTCCGACCATTTCTTTATTTCGGCCACGGTCCGAGGTTGTGAGGCTACAGCATTTACGGAGTCTGCCACCGTTTGCCACTCAAGTGCCTTTTTTGGCATTAGTAATGCCCACACTGTGCCCTCCAAACAACATTTTTCTCCTCTTTTCCACCTCGCCAACGATAACTTCTACTTCACATTGAGTGAAGTTACGTTTTTTTTATTTCCTCTCTGTGTTTGCCATGATTTCGCAATCAATGCATATTAAATTGTGGGCGTTTCACGGACTATTTATGGACAACTATGGGCGTGTCATGAAGCCGCAAAAGCTGCGCTACATTTAGAATTGATTGTGATTTATTAAGGGACAAAAGCGTAGGATGTGCGTGCGCACGGTTTTATAAATCCAATTATTTCTGTGCGTACGCTCGTCCTATGTTTTATCCGTACGCCACTTCTGACGCAAATCCTACGCAAAGTTTTATAAATGAGGCCCCAGGCCCGACAAATTTTGATGTTTTCCAATGAAACAGGAAGTTGCTGGAACTCATGCATACAGTGTCCGATCTGTCCCAAATTTCACATGATTGCTAAGAGTCCTGACCTGAACACATCTACATAACAATTTTCATTTATAGCCATAGCGCCACCAGCTGGCAACCTGAAGGAACATGTTTTAGCGCCACTTTCAAATATTGAATGAAGCAGCCCTTGGACTGTGTTTAACTTACATGTACGAATTTCGGTATGCTCATGTATTATTACAAGCCCTACAAAAAAGTATCTTGGAGCAACGCCCTAAACCAAACAGGAAGTCAGCTATTTTGAATTATTTCTCAGATTTTGGCTCAGTTTTTCTCATTTCCAGCAGTCATACTTTAACTAACTCCTCCTACAGTTTTCGTCGAATCATCATCATATTTGGCGAGTGTCATCTTAAGGCCTTTGTGATGCTAAATTGCGAAGGATTTGATTCTACATTAAAATTTGTGTCTATTTCGGCCAGCCAAAGTTTGATGTTTCGCTATGAAACAGGTTGCTGGAACTCAGGCATACAGTGTCCGATCTGTCCCAAACTTCACATGATTGCTAAGAGTCCTGACCTGAACACATCTACACGTCAATAGTCACTTATGGTTATAGCGCCACCAGCTGGCAACAGGAAGTGACATGTTTACAATGATTATCCAATGTCTGATCTGTCCCAAACTTCACATGATTAATAAGAGTCCTGGAGTGAACACATCTACATGTCAATAGTCACTTATGGTTATAGCGCCACCAGCTGGCAACAGGAAGTGACATGTTTACAATGATTATCCAATGTCTGATCTGTCCCAAACTTCACATGATTAATAAGAGTCCTGGAGTGAACACATCTACATGTCAATAGTCACTTATGGTTATAGCGCCACCAGCTGGCAACAGGAAGTGACATGTTTACACTGATTATGCAATGTCCGATCTTTCCCTAACTTCACATGATTAATAAGAGTCCTGGACTGAACACATCTACATGTCAATAGTCACTTATGGTTATAGCGCCACCAGCTGACAACAGGAAGTGACATGTTTACACTGATTATGCAATGTCTGATCTGTCCCAAACTTCACATGATTAATAAGAGTCCTGGACTGAACACATCTACATGTCAATAGTCACTTATGGTTATAACGCCACCAGCTGACAACAGGAAGTGACATGTTTACACTGATTATGCAATGTCCGATCTTTCCCTAACTTCACATGATTAAAAAGAGTCCTGGACTGAACACATCTACATGTCAATAGTCACTTATGGTTATAGCGCCACCAGCTGACAACAGGAAGTGACATGTTTACACTGATTATGCAATGTCTGATCTGTCCCAAACTTCACATGATTAATAAGAGTCCTGGACTGAACACATCTACATGTCAATAGTCACTTATGGTTATAGCGCCACCAGCTGACAACAAGAAGTGACATGTTTACACTGATTATGCAATGTCCGATCTTTCCCTAACTTCACATGATTAATAAGAGTCCTGGACTGAACACATCTACATGTCAATAGTCACCAGTGTTGGGCAAGTTACTAAAAAATTAGTAATTAGTTACAGTTACTAATTACTTCTTTTAAAAGTAACTGAATTACTCTACCGGTTACTGTATATCAAAAGTAATTAGTTACTTAGAAAAGTAACTTTTAAGTTACTTTTGTGTCTGCTTTTTAAATGTAAATATGAACAGTACTGAACAGTCAAACAGTAAGACTCTAATATATCACATACTGTAGGAGCCTATTTTGCTTTAGATTCAACCTTTGAATATTTTTGTTAGAAATTATCTTAATATTTAAACTTAGTTTATTTATGTATATCATTTAGACCATTTAGACAAATATTCTGCATGTTTACAAAAATATAAAATGTGTTAAAATTGTGTAGTGTCTCTTTAAAAATTTGGAGACAATTGTGTCAACATGTCAAATTTTCTAAAATAAATTATAATTTTTCTGATTTCATATTTATTTTAACTCTTTCCCCGCCATTGACGAGATATCTCGTCAATTAAGAGAAAACGCTTCCCCGCCAATGACGAGATTTTCCGTCCTTCCGCAATACCGCTATTATCCACCAGGTGGCGCCCTTCCGCAACTTTTTAAAACCGGAAGTATTGCCCTATGGCAAGCTGCTGCATGTCCGTGTCTGTTTTAAAGATCGCTCTGGATGGGATCTCTATGAAAAGTCCGTCACAAAAATGGAATTATTATTGCTTTTTGCTCAAAATATGGTGTTTTTGCAAAAACCTACCCATATTCAAAAGCTGATTGCAAAAGAACCACTAAAGGTAGGATGAAACGGTTTTTTTTGTTTGAAAGCAGAGGGTCTGTTCTTTCATTTGGTATATTGTATGTTTATTTATTTAAAGAAGAACATTTTCTGGAAGGCATTAAACTTTGGTGAAAATCATGAAAAACGCTGGCGCTGGCTGGCAACTTTTTTTAAAAACGCTGGCGGTGAAAGAGTTAATAAGTTAGAAACGTCTCCGCTGTGTCTTGCTGACAGGCACGATCCGTGTGCAGCAGATGAGGCAAATTATGGGTCCTCCGAAGGTTAGACCGTCTCATTTCAGTTCTCTTCGCGAACTTCTGAGCGCCTTGAATTGGCAAGTGCTCACCTTTTATTGCATGTGTAGCAGTATGGTGCAGCACTTGAATTGGAACACAGCTTGTGAAGCTTGCCACAGGGACTGCGCTCTTTGGTCATATATTGTTTGTTTTCTGTTGGATTTAAATGATACACAGGATTAAAGGAAGATATTTATTCAGAAAACGGAGTAGGCTACGTGGATTGTTTTGTCAGACGGACACAGAGCGAGTGGATTGTTTTGTCAGACGGACACAGAGCGAGTGGATTTTTTGTTCGGATACGGAGAGACTGAAACTAAAACTAAAAGCGAGCTCACACATACTATGGAGTTTTAACACGGGTGTACACCGCAGTGTGAATATTTTAGTGGAAACAACAATCGCGGATCGTTCTCTTCCATGAAGCCGATGTAAACATCTAAGAATATATGATCATTTCTTAGATTTATTACCTTTGTGGACTACAAATGCAAGTTGATGTCATACTGCGATTGCTTGGTGAAGATAATTTACAAACATGAGACCGGATGGATTATGACTTGCGCACAATTTTTAAACAAAGGTATGTTGTCCCGTTTAGATTTTTCATGTTCATTTTATATGCACTGTCAGCTATGATGAAGTGTAATGAATCATTGCGCCGCCAACTACAGTCCTGCGACGTCAGATATGTCTTGTCTATTTTTTACAAAATAGAGTAATGGCGTAACGAACTCATTTAAATTTCAGTAATTGTAATTGCGTTACTTGATTTAAAAAAATAGTGGAGTTACAGTAACGCGTTACTCCCATCACTGATAGTCACTTATGATGCCAATAGTCAGTTACGGTCATAGCGCCACCAGCTGGTAACAGGAAGTAACATGTTTACAATGATAATGCAATGTCGGATTTGTCCCAAACTTCACATGATTAATAAGAGTCCTGGACAGAACACATCTACGTGCCAATATTTACATGTAGTCACTCATACACACACACACTCGCTCACTCACTCTCTCATGCTATCTTACACGATGCTACCTCGCTGTCATTTGTAATTAGCAACAGGAAATGTGGCACATTATACTACACTTTTAAATGGTTCACCTATGTTTACATGCTTAAATGCCTATTTACTACTGTTCCCTTTCATTCTTCTCATGCCACGGCGTGGCGGTGTCAGGTGTGCGAGGGCCCTTCCATCACTGCTTGCAGTTTTAATTTACATTGTTTTCATTTCATTATCATTGTTTACCTAAGGCTTAATTGTAACACTGTGTG
Source organism: Paramisgurnus dabryanus (assembly GCF_030506205.2). Taxonomy (NCBI): domain Eukaryota; kingdom Metazoa; phylum Chordata; class Actinopteri; order Cypriniformes; family Cobitidae; genus Paramisgurnus; species Paramisgurnus dabryanus. The sequence goes on along the minus strand of NC_133341.1, from coordinate 20,457,819 downwards.
ACGACTACCCCGCTGTGTAAAAATGTTTTCAATCCCAGCTATCAGTTATTAGGAGTTGCTGACATGTTTCAAAATTGTGTTATGTTTTAGGTAAAAAGACAGTGATTAAAATAATATAAGGTTGGATTTGGTGACTTACAGACCCAACTCAGAATTAAAAAAAACATAAGATAATGAAATTTACTTTTAATCCTCCAAAACACTTTTTGTTCAATATCTTAACGAAAACAAAGATCATCTTCTGACAGTAAAAGAAAAAGACCAAAAGCACAGATTGCTCGGCCCCGTATAAATTTGTAAAGTAGCTGTGTTACAATTAACCCCGCATTAAGATTATGACCCGCTCACCCCTACTACTAATATTTGCTTAGAAGGTGGAAATCGTGTGCACTTACATACCACAAAACTGCTTATGTCACTAAAGTTATATAGTAAACACTTAATTAAACATTATTCCAAGCACAATCGTTTTATGAATTGCACAGAGGTTCATTAATCAGTCGACAAATTCAAAGTTGGTGATTTATGTGTATTATAAGTATATTTTTTTATTTAGGTCTGTTTTCTTTGAATCTGAAAAATCACTTCAAACCCTTCAGTGATGAACCACAGTTTGAGACCCACTGGTATAAACTTTGGTATCAATGCCTGCAGATGTGATCCCTAAAGGGGTTGGTCACTTTAAATCGCACTTTACCTGCAGTCTTTCTCCAGGCCTTTGGATTCATCTGTGCAGTAGAAGAACTTTCCCTTGAAGAGCTGCACAGCAATGACGGCAAAGATGAACATGAAGAGGATGTAAACGATGAGGATATTCAACACGTTCTTCAGCGAGTTTACCACACAATCGAACACGGCCTACAAGAGAGCACAAACGCACACAGAAACAATTTGCTTTAGTAACAGCAGACAAAAGTTATAAAGCTGACTGAGATCATTTTACAGACCGTTACAACTGAGCTTAAGCATCAACCAATACAAATCTATGTGCTGGGTGTGCGTCTGTCACAACTGAGAATAAACAATTATCTGAAAGCACTACTGCTCACAGGTGTTTATGAGGCTATAGGAGAACAGCAGGGGTCCAGCGCCATAGATGACAGGCGATACCACTCTTTTTTTCTAATATGAGGAACAATTATATACAGTATCATATAGTCCCTAACGAAGCTAACAGCTTATCACTGAATAAATCAACTGCCTGTCCACAAATCTACAACATGTTTGCTATTCAATATGCATTTTGAAGTTTTAGGTTAAAAAATATAGCTGTTGAATATAATAGGTTTTTTTTTTTTTGCTGTTGTAAAGGCCAGTTTTGCTAAAACTGATGCCAGTCCCTGGATTAACTGTAAAGTTTTTGTGATTGTGTCTTTTCTAAATATAAAATTGGAAAGTAAATCTAAATGAAATTATAGTCGAAAGCAATTTTATTACTTTATTGCAAATTGCCCGGCTTTTGCTTTGATGGTCATTTATTAATAACTTAAAAGAAGTTATTTAGATATTTGATGGTAAACACACGGTTGATGGTACCTATTGACTTCCAAAGTAGGAAAAACAATACTAGAAGTCAATGGGTAGAGTGTAAAGTGCGTGTTACCAATAATATGAAAAAATTCAAAACACAATAAATGCCATTTAAAAAAAAAATTAGGTTAGTATTAAAAAGTCAATTCTTAATTTTACGCAAAATCTGATATCCGGCATGTTATTCTGTCATCTTTTCTCCCTTTTATTCCAAACCATGACAAACGCCAGTCCTCCTTCTCTGCAGAATGCAATAAATCCACTTAACCAATCACAGTGCACCATTTCATGCATTTTAAACAATAATGGCGGCGCTTTGAATACACACAGAAGCCTAGTTTTCCTCATCTACTTTGTACTGCGTGATTAACAAACAAACAAACAAAAACTAAATAATACTTTTGATGGCATTTATAAACCTGTGGTGGTTTTCTGTGGTGGGCAAGAAACGTAATGCCGGCTGTTGCTTGTTCTCACACGACAGCATCAAGCTCCTGTCATGCTAACGCATTGACCCCAGGGGATCTTATGAAAAACTTTCCATTATTTTACTTGAAGTCAGCGAAAATCGAGCAGGACCAAAACATTTTACAGCTGATCGCTGTCAAAAAAGTTTAGCGACGACGTCCCAAGGATGCAGCAGCAATGACAGTGTTCTTAATATGACAAAGTAAGTGTTTTGATTAATGCCATTAATGTTTTTTTTTTTTTAATCACCGTATACCACTAGTCAACTAAATGAATATAACATATCAAAGATGAATGCAAATTTATATATTGATTTAATAAAAGTATAACATTTTGAAAAAAAACTTGACATGGTTTTTTTGCATTTTGGGGAAAAATAATCAATGTTTATAATAAATCTTTAAAAAACTAATTATAGATTTGAATTTTTATGTTCTTATAACCTAAATATGCTATGTGAAAGTTTGTAACAGAAAATTGTAGTTTTAATTTTTTCACTTTCTTGGTATAGAAAACACATTTTTACCCAAATTAGTCAAATTGGATTTATTGCGCTTTGAACCAAACTCTTCATATCTTCTTTTGTGTTCAAGAGAATAAAAAACTCATACAGCTTTAGAACAACATGAGGGTAAGTAAATGATGACAAAAATTTTTTAAGGTGAACTGTTCATTTAATGGTCTTCATTGAAAATGTACCTTCAGTTTTGGCAGACGTTTAATGGTCTTCAGGGGCCTCAAAACTCGCAACACCCTCAGGGACTTGATGGTGTTGATGTCTTTTCCCTTGGTCCCTCTATATGAGTCAAAAAAGCAAACAGTCAGTCAATGCTGGATCAAACATACTCGCATGCTGTAGTTAGCCTTCGTCAAATTTCATATATATCCACACAAAACACGTGAGAATGTAAGTAAATGATGATTCTTCGGTTAAAAAAAAACAATAATGGGCCGCTAACAAAAACTACTGTAATACTCACCCAAACTGATTAAATACTGACAGCTAAAGCTGTAAGTAAATGTATGCATGGTTTTCAGTGCCATAGCTTTAAATCGTTCCAGTAATGGATTGGTGTTATTTCACAAAAGCACATGCTCTGGTGACAGAGTATGAAATACAGTTTGTATTGCATGCAGCAACCACATTTAATATCAACGCACTAAATTGGCTCCATCTGAAATGTTACCCCATTACTGAATGATACATTTGTAGTAGAAATCATGCAAAATTAAAAAAGGTGACATGAATACAACCCAAGCGCGGCTGTGCATCAGATTCTAAAAGAACGCCACCAATGATATTTAAAAGAAACCTCACCCTGAAAAGGGGAACCGTTTCTTTTCAAGAACCAATGCTGTCTTTCTTCTAAGTTGTTCTTATCAAGTTGACACAGTTCAGATGTGTTAACTTGAGTATTTAAATACAGTGCATCAACTCATTCAAACACAGCACTTACACCATGGAAAACACAGGTAGGCTGAATAAAATTAACTAATATTAGTTTGCAGTAAAAGAAAGTGTACAGCGGAAATCCTTCATGCTTTAGCCTCTGAATGCCCAAATCTTTACTGCCAAGCTTATAATGTCATTTGATGAAGTAACTGCAAGAACAAGCACATTGAATAACTAAATTAATAAAATATCATTAATCTAATAAAAGCACAAAGTACTAAAAAACATTATTTTCTGAGATGTCGCATGCGTTTAAACACCTATCAATGTTAATCCACCTGCAGATAAATTACCAATTCTACAGTATTGACAGAAATCAATTACCTTTCATTAACGACATTGTTACACTACTACTAAACAAATAACTAGAGATGCACCGATATATCGGTCAATGATCTGTATCAGCCGGTAAGAGCAAATTTTCACAATATCAGCCATTATCCGATTATTCCTGTCAATTACCGTATTTTCCGGACTATAAGTCGCTCCGGAGTATAAGTCGCATCAGTCAAAAATGCATTTTGAAGAGGAAAAAACATATATAAGTCGCAGTGGACTATAAGTTGCGTTTATTTAGAAAATGATTTCACAAAATCCAAGCTGAAGAACAGACATTTAATCTGGTAAGGCAAGTTATTCAACTAAACAAAAGCACAGAACAGCAGGCTGAATAGATGTCTGTACATGTTAAAGTAACATAAACATTTAGGGCCCTATCTTGCACCCAGCGCAATTGACTTTGTCAGTGACGCATGTATCATTCGTATTTTGCACCGGCGCACAGCGGGTTTTTCCCTCCACAGATGCACGTCGGCAAACTAGGGAATGAACTTGCACTCCCTGGGCGGTTCAGCGCAAAAAAGGAGGCGTGTTGCGGCGCAAACCATCCCTGATGCTATTTTGCAGTTTCAAAAAACAATTGCACCACTGACCAGAAAAAACTAGTCTAAAGTCAGTGGCGCGTTGCGCTTGGTTCATTATGCTATTAAGGGTGCATGCTTGACCATAATGTATAGTGTGCACAACGCACGCGCACACACTTTGTTTATCTAATCTACACAGATGCAACAGTTATTTTTGCAAATCATAAATTGTTACAATAAAAAATATTAACACATGAGATAAGGGGAATCATAGTGGTGAGCATTGTGGTGATAATTTTTATTTATTGTGTGGCTGCGTTTAAAAATTCTCATGCAAATAACGATTAAAATATTTTCATATTTGTTGTGTGGCTGTATTACGTTTATTTTATGTAAATAATAATTAAAATGTTTTCATAAGAAACCTTAATGTATATGAACTTGATTTGTAAGAGTACTTTGGGGTTGGACCTTGCTTGCATTTCTTGGGTCCGATTTCAAAGCACCCAAACCCTTTCAGCGGTGAGGGTGGACGCAGCGATGTCCTCTGCTGGCGTCAGGTCCTGTGTAGAGGCAGATCCACCTCCCGTTACACGTCGTGGCCGATTTATGCTGGCAAGCTTGGGATTCCCCCGTCTCCTGACATCATTGTAGCGCTTGGCGCAACGATGGGGATGCCAGCTGATGAGACTGTGGCTATTTCCTCTCACGGCTGTTTAACCGATGCTGATTTGGGCGGATTTCTCCCCATACAAAACAACTTCTCTGTCTTTGACTGCTCCTACAAGAACGTGGGTCTCCTCGGCTGTGAACCGCTCCTGGCGTGCGCCTGGTAAATCCGTCATAATAATAGCAACCATGGAACTTGCGCCCTTGCGTTTAAAGGGAATGTTGGATAGCGTTCTGATTGGGTTTATTTGACGTTACGCCCAAACCACACCTAAGAATAATGAACCTACTTCAGTCCAACCCCTTATTGATTTGCGCCTGCACGTGTCAAACAAACTTGTCTTAATTTTATTTTTTTTGTTTTTTTAAATCAAGGCCATTATTTATTATTCCTGTCTTCCTTGTTTAATGAAGTCCCTCCTTCAGAAATACGAAACAATTTCTGATTGTGTAGCTTGTTTAGTGTGTTGTGATTCGACAGCAGCTTATTTTAGCACAGTCGTGAGCTTAGCTGGTGAATAACATTTTCCTGTGGGCAGAGTTTAGTCAACTTAAAGGTATAAAGGTATAACCACCAAACAATGAGTAATCAATATCAGCAAACATAACTCCTAATAATCGTATCGGCAGAGATATTTAGTATCGGTGCATCTCTGCAAATAACTTTAAGAAAAGTCCACATATAGTGCGATGACAAGCTAAATGTTTAACTTCAATCCTAACACTGCATGTGTGCCTGCCGTAAGGACTTTGTATCAGTTTGCAGGTACCGTTTAGTTCTTCCAGTGCAGCAATGGAAGAAAGAACAAAAAAATTCTGAGAGGTCAAATCGCATACCACTGATTCATGCCTTGCGTCCGAATATGCGCACTTCCTTACTATAAAGTATAGTTTATTAATTCGGAATAGCCAAATTCGGAATATTCATAAAACAGCAGGGAGAGGAATGCTTGGAGAGGCTGTCAGTTGTTGTTGTTACTACGTCAAAGAACATGCTAACATACAAACAAAGGGAAATGATGGATGATGGTTTGTTAATTTTTTTATTTATACTACATTATCTACATTACATTATACTACTTATCATTTTTTAAGTTCTTCTGTAAAAGTACGGGTATTCGGACGCAGCTCTGATCTCTTGGTTTAAGCGTTGGTTTACAAAATGCATTAGCAGATGTATGATTGATGCTCTCAGGTGAATCAGCAAAAAACAAATAAGAAATGATCATTTTGCAATATAAAAAACCGAGACATTATTATCCTTTATATCTCTATTCAGCTGTAAAAACAAGCTAACTGACCTTTCCATTGGCAAGAACAGGTGATGTAACAAGTGATGCAGCACATGTATTACCTTAGAAAACGACTTTAATGAACAATCCTAAACTAGGATATGTATTGATATCTACACATGCAGAGTTCATATATTTTTCAATATATCCAACAGTCCAACAGCCTTACAGCATGGCCAACAATCAGCATGGTGAAGTTACTCCTTCTGGCCCAATCGCAGGGCTCGACAAGGTGATGCAACTCCCCCCATGCTCCCTGATGCACATTAGTTTAGCATGCAGTTTACTGTACAGGGCCTGTGTTGTTAATTCCCCCAAAGTCACTGCACACAATTTACAGCAGAGCTTTAATAAATTCTCAATGGACAGCCTGATAACTTTCACAGCACCCATACGTTAAAGAGGAGAAATCACATCAATTCAGAGGTTCTGGTGAAAGGTACCAGTGTTATTGTAGAGGCTCCAACCCTGTACAGATACTCTCACTCCAGTGATATGTAGTGACAGTAAAGGACATTGTCCCTGTCAACATAAGACAATGAAGAATAAAGGAAGTTATCAATGAGGGAAAAAAAGAATATTGGGGGTTCCCCACCTGTTTACGGTTTGATGTGATCTAATAAATGAGAAGAACAAAAGCACAGGCAAAACATTATGACATACTGGGAACAAAAAGCACCTCTGACCGCACTTACACCTTTCTGAACATTGCACATATAATTTGGATGAGAATGACAATTTAAGGGGTGCTACAGTTTTACATTTCTGTGTAAGGTATAAACAGTAAAAGTGCATAATGACTTTGATGATCATATGCAAAGGTTGCGTGAGTGAATGTTTCGGAAACTGACAAAAGAAGAATGCTGGGTGAAACAGACACCCAACTGCCATTTATTTCCAAAAGGATGTTAACAGGATGAAAGATTCTCATGCCGGAGTGTGAAAAGATGATTGTAGGAGATGAAGTGATAGGAGAAAGAACACTTGACCGTGGATCTTAAAACCAACATGATTAAGATCTGGTGCGAAACTAAAGCATGCAGATCCAGAAAAGAGATGCTTGAACCATGTATCTACCTACAGTTCATGGCTGCGTTCCCCGAAACCTTCTTAGCTCTACGTCGTTCTTAAGTTGTACCTTAAGCTGTACCTTAGCGTTAATACGTGTTTCCCGAAACGTTCTTAGTTACGTATCACTGCTGTAAGGCGTTCGTTCGGAAGGTTGGTCTGGAGCACTCTTAGCTATATCTTATCCCACTTGACTCCGCTAGGGGCCATCACTGTGATAAAAGCTTGTGTAGATTGCAGTCTATATAACTAAATATCTGTAAAAAAAAAGTTGAAGTACACTCCGTGTTAAATTAGGCAATTTTTATTTTATTTAAAGAATAAAATATTCACATAATTAGACATTATTACACTGATGGTTGTTAGATTTTTCATATTTTTTTCCAAAGGAACATCAGCTTCGAACTATTATTACAGGCTTAAGAAACTATTAAAAAAGAGTTTGGGTGGAGGAGTTGGTGAAACTATGGCATGCAGCTACACAGCGAATCTCACTAGTTCATTTGTGCATTTCAAATCCGTTAAATCTTTAGTTTACCGGCTATTTTAGCTGCAATAAAACAAATCAAGTAAAATCGCAGACCACGGGAGCACATTCATCACGAAATCATAATTGTTGATTTCCCTAAATATTATTATTGATGTTAAGTCGACTTTGCATCGAGGTTTTTTAATGTTTTCTAACTTTGAGGCACCTGCATGCCATATTCTTTATAAACAGTCAAAATAAAATGCTCCACTTGATTATTGCTTGTATGAGGTCAACAAATTTTCCACATTAAAACTAATCAAAGCTAAAACCTAAAACAATCATAATATATATTTATATATCATATTTTTATGTTATATTTAAGGTAATCAGACAGGCGCGGCTCCAGAAATGCGTCCATTAAGCGTTATCTGCATTGTAAACGCGCTGCTTGCGCAGTGTCCAAGCACATAAACGCGTGAACTAATGAACAACAATTTGTTTTTATATATTTTAAGTGTAATGCCAAGCCAGGTGACTTGCAACCCCTAATATAAATTATCCTTTAAAGTGAAGGAATAATGGATGCATTGGAGCAGTTTATGCATTATACTTTTGGACATGAAGTTGCGAGTTTTGCATGGGTTTGATATAAAATAAAATATATAAGGTTTATATTTAGTTGTTTGCAATTTGAAATATTTTTACCAGATATTCCTAATAAATGTAACTTGAACTATTTCTGAAATGTTTCTTTAATAAATAACACCGCTCTCTCATAACGCAGCGAAGTACCTATAACATAAAGTGAACAATTGATTGTCGAGCAATCGATATCAACCCATTCAGCACCATCGCCATGGACAGCACCTGGTAACGTCGTACGTAAGAAAGTATACCTTAAGAAACCCGCTAAGGTACAGTTCGGGAAACACGCCTAGAAAAGGTATATGTGTAGTTAAGGTTTAACTTAAGAGTCTTCGTAGCGCGCTAAGAGAGAACGTTATCGGGAAACGCAGCCCTGAACTGAAGTATCACGTTGAGTGTTGTTGGGAATGGGAAGTAGGAATGGGAATCAACCATACCATAATATATCATATATTGGTCATATTTAAAGAATATTATGATTTCTGGTGTATTTTATGAACAGTGGCACATTGCAATATATTCATCACATGTTTCTCTTGCATTTGCAAGTGTATTTTTGAGTTAGTATTTTGGCTAAATAGAACAAGTCATCTGCATCAAATTGATCTGATGCTAAATGATGGATTGCCTTGTAACAGATTTCAGATTTGCTCTTAATGATTTCTTTATTCTAAGAAAAAGTGAATAAATAAACTAAAATATTGACTGATGAGATGAAAATATTAATACAGTATCATTTTTTAACTGTGATGCCAGCAAATGGTGATAAACCTAAAGGCATAGCATTACGTTTAAACCATATATAAATACACTCTCAGAAATAAAGGTACACTGTAAAAAAAATCCGTAGAAATTGCAGCTGGGTTGCCGGTAATTTACCGTAGATTTACATTTATGTTATTTACTGGCAAAATTTTCTTCAAAGTTGAATGAACATTTAACATTTACAAGTCTTTGTCTTTACAGAGTAAAACTAAAAAAACAGCATCAAGCAAAACGTTCTGGGAAACAAAATCTGAAGCAAAAAACAGAAAAAGGTTGATGATGATTTCTGGTTCCCAGAATGCTTTGCATGAGGCTGTTATTGTATAGTTTTATTCTGTACAGATAAAGACTTGTTAATATTTTAAATTTATTTAACTTTGAACAAACTCTTGTCAGTAAATAACATAAATTTAAATCTACGGTAAATTACCGGCAACCCAGCTGCAATAACATTGTAATATCTACGGATTTTTTTTACAGTGTACAAAACCGTACATTTTCTGTCACTGGGGCTGTACCCTTTCAAAAAGTACAGCTTTGCACCTAAGGATTTCATTTTAGTACAGTACCTCAGAAGTACATGCTGGGACCAAAGAGAGCTTATTAGTACCTCAAAAATACATATTAGTATCTCAAAGGTACATATTGATACTAAATGTTTACACATCTGTACCCAATGGTCCATACAATTACCTTCTTAAAGGGTGCTGCCCCACTGACAGCTTGGTTACATATTTTGACTTTTTTCTAACAATGTAGGTCCTTAAGGTAAGGTAATCTACCCAACATTGTATTCTGTTTTGTATTCCTGTAAAGGTACCAAACAGAAACTTAGGGTAACCCCCGGTGACAGAAAAGGTACAGTTTTGTACCTTTATTTCTGACAGTGTATACTATCTAATAAAATTGAACTACAGTAGCATAAACATAATTTTAGGATTATCTGTTATGCTCCAACCCCAAAGAGCACGCTCACTGGCCAATCACAGGAATGACAATACACTGTTCTCTCATGTGAATCTGTAAGCATGCAGAAAAATGATGATGTCTGAAATTGAGCAGTTTAGATGCAAAACACTTCAAGTGCGTCTGACATGTTTTCTTTCACTAGAATGAATTTATAGTTAGTTTATAGTTGAAAAGCTTATTAGCCAATAATTGAAATGCCTTATTTTTTACAAATGTCACTTTAGTCATTTCATTGGTATTTAACAAATTTTACTGTGTTTCACTGCAAAACCCTCTAAGTGCAATGCAAGCTTTTTTGGCAAAAACTTCCACTTGTAAAAAAAATTTCTTCTTTGGACAAGACTTAGTAAACAATTGCAAAATCACTAAAGATGCAACTAGAAAGACTGCAAGTAGTGATACAACAATACAGTTAATCCACGGTTCAATACATATCTCGGTTTTTAAACCTCATTTTTTTCCTGTTTTAGTGACATATCCCATTAAAGTGTTTTTACATAACTCTATGCTTAGGCGACAGGAACTGTTAGATGTTAAAGAGCACCTATTGTCCGATTCACATTTTTAAATTTAATTTGGTGTGTAAGTGTGTATTAGTACATGTTAATGATATTCAAAAGGTGCATACTCCAAAGTAAACTATACGCGAGTTATCGTCTCCAACGTAAATCTTTTTTCTTAGACTACAACAAACACACGGATTGTAGGCAACAGTTTACTTCCTGGGATTGGTGATGTAGACAAGACTGACATTATCATAATTCCTTCCGCTTGGACTCACAGCCTGTAAATTAACTTTTGTTAGCATTGCATTGTGAGCGAATCTTTCAAATATGGTAAGGAGCGTCACATTTCTGGCTGACGTCAGAGGTATTCAGGCCAATCACAACGTACAGATTAACTGGCCAATCCGGCTGGCCAAATCTGTGCATTTCAGGAAGAGAGTGAAATCTGGAACTACAAAAAATTACGGTATGTGAAAAATAATGTGTTTTTTAACCATAAACCACGCAAACACATTGTATTATACCAAATACACAAAATAACATAACTCTTTAAGAAGTACGTAAATGGAAAAATCTACTTTTAATAAATTTGAAAATAAACGTGCATGAAAATATAAATTGGCCATTTAATATAAATATACCTGCAGTTCAGTAGCCTTTATTTAGAATATGAAGTCCAACATCACTTCACTTACACCATATATTCATATCTCGTTCCTCGCTCTAGAGAACTCGTGGGATTTAACTTTGCATCATATGCATTCTCCGCTTCAGTTGAAATTTTTCATCTTGCGAGTATGACGTTTTTTAGGTGACAAGCATGGTTTTGCATCATTTGCATTGCCCCATGCAAATTCACGTCTATTTGTTTCTTTGCATTGACTTTGTATGTAATATACTCACGCAAATCAATTTACCCAAACTACATATTTGAAAGATGCCGGTGGTGCCTTAAGGCATTTAGTGGATTCATATAATATAAGCCTAGAGCATTCGGTCAATATCATTATCAGATTTTTTGATGGAGTTTCCGTTTAGTGGCTTTTGCATCTGAGCTCCTCAATTTTTGGCCAAAAAAGCCAAACTTGTCCTGATATGGCACTCCAATCCACTTTAACAGGATCCCTTTGATATGATATGACACATGCACAGAGCGAGCAAAAATACAGATACACAAATCATCTTGTCAACTGGCACTGTCAAGGGATTCATATTCAGTACAGACCACTGAAACCTGCTGAAAATGGGAATGAGGGATTTCTTCACTTTGTCTACCCGAGTACTCCATCATCCGCTGTCAAAAATGTTACCATTTCCACTGCCAGATTTCACGGGTGCAAAATATTTTGGAGTTGTAAAAAATCAAGTCACGCAAATATTGTGTCGTCATAACTTCCGAGCACTCGGGTACTCGTGGCCATCCTTAGCAGGAATGCTTAGAGGAAGTGAAACAGATTGATAGCCTCTGCCACCCGATAAGACTGGAGAATTAAATGACATGGAAGAAGGAAGAATCAAGCGCATAGGCAGCAAATGTTTGCTAAGTGATCCTAAGTGATGGATTATGGAAAAGCTAAAACACTGCAGAAGATCTCATGCTTCAACACTTGCCTATGGGCAACACATTACTCGACAGTAAGACAGGCATAAGGACGAACAGTGAAAGAGAGAGAGAGAGACAGAGACGTTACCCCATGAAGCTCCTTTAAGTGATTCCAGGCAAAAAGAAAACAAAGGAAGAGAGGGAGTCAGTGACAGCACAACAGTACATTCACAATTACTGTAACACGCCTCAGCTTTGACAAGACATCACAGCAATAAAAAAAACAATGATAAGCAGTATATAACACAGATATAAGCTCCTTATTTTCAGGTACTCCTGTTATTCTGCACAAAAATATAACATTTATAAACCAAAACATGCAAACTGATAGCATGCATGCATTTAGGGCACCAGTGCACCCACACAGTGCCTCACTGTGTATACCAGAAATCATCCACGGTTAACCCGCTCTCTATTCTGCCCCGCTTACATTGAAAATAAATTGTGACATTGTAGGAATCATGTAATTATGTCATCATTTGAGTCAGAAGTGCCAACGATTACATACCACAATCTACCCAATCATAAGCACCAAAACCAGAGCTATTAAATATTTAGGAAAAGGATTTTAAATTTGGAAAGAAAAAAATGACTTTGTTTGAACTTTGTGCTGAATAAGCAATGTTTTCAAATGGTTTCTAATAGCATCTAATTGGTTTTCCTCAAAGCTAAAGTGTTGCAGCGGTCCATCCATCACACCACAGGAGATGAGTGAACAGATGATTGTATCAGACAACTCCTTCATTAGCTCTCACACATACACACTTGTTCTTTTTAACAGATTACAACAAGGATCGCATTCTGGAAACTGCAATAAAGTGATTTAAATTGAACCACACCATTGATAGAAGAACAAGGAGGAAACAATTGATCAGCAGAAGCCGGCAAACATCTTAATCAATGGTTTATTTTCTTGTGCTCTGTTCACAGCATGATGAACGAGAGAAATTGAATGCCCATGTAATGCAATTTTTTTTAACTAAAATAGACAAAAACATACTCTTAATAATGTGGGAAAAAGTGAAGTGTGTAACAAATAATTTGAAACATAAAATAAATATATACATATAGAAAGAAAGGTTTTTTTAGAGATCTGGGTTTATGCAGGGATTATAATATCATGTACATAACAATAATTTATCTTGGATAAAAGCGTCTGCTAAATAAGTAAACGTAATAAACTTACGAGAATGCGAACGCCACCAGCGCACCACTGACCACGATGAAGTCCAAAATATTCCACAGATCTCTAAAGTAGGAACCGGGATGCAGCAATAAACCTAAATCCACCATCTGAAAAAAAGAGGAGCATTAATATTAATTATAACCAGTGGCGGCCGGTGACTTCTTTTTTCGAGGGCGCTCGATGCGAGGTTCGCCACAACATGTATGCCCGTCATGTGCGTGGTTCGTAATTTCAAAATATGTGTTCTGCGCGTTGAGTGATCCTGTGTGCATCAAGTGTCTTGTCAAAATAAGTGTCTGCTGCAGACGCGTCTAAAGGGTTTACGCTCGTGTTTGCCAGATACTCACATAATCTCATGTGTAATCAGTGTAATCTTGCGTATATTTTGTGAACATGAGCGTCTCTTTTATCATAAACGGTTTTGACGCGTGTGCAGCAGGCACTTATTTTGACAAAACACTTGATGTACGTGGTTCACCTGATGTAACAAACACATATTTTGAAAACACAAGCAACACACATGACACCCCGAACACTTATATTGAATTTGCTCCCCTCGGATGAGCAGTCACGATCCACCACTGATTATAACACGTTCCACAGGTATGCATTATTTTTCGATAAACACACACCTGACCTGTCAAAGTCTTAAAATAACGACCAGAGCCATGTCTATGGTAACCATGGTACAAGCGGAATAATTGACTACGGTCCTGTGAATTATTTAAAAAAATGATGCACACCTGTGGTGCATGACCACCTAGGGTGTGCATTATTTTCGAGAAATTGGTCATCTATTGGTGGTCATCAATTATTTCTTACATATTACTAAAGCTAAAACTCCAAAAGTTAATTTCCACAAGAGTACAAATCAATGAGTTTTATAAATACTTACTTTAGGTAGTAAAAGAGCTCTTCTAACTAAGGTGAAACATGTGGTAAGCAGTGCCACTAGTTTTCCACTAAATGCTCAAGTGACAACTTGCCCCACATTAAGGTTAAGCTAATTCATGTAAATAGTAGTATCTCACACACACCTTCCTTACACTTACCTTAATAATCATCTCAAATGTAAAAACACCAGTGAAGACGTAGTCCAAATACTTCAACACCTATGCACCAAAGAAAACAAAACAACATTTTATTTAGACTAAACGCCCATCAGAGAGCCATTTAACACAGTTGTAAGTGACAGAAAAACTGAGAAAATGTGCCTTTACACAGCAAGACAAGCAGAGAGAAAATACAGATATGAATTGGTAAAGGATTGACTCACATTGTTATGAGCTCCATTGGCTTGGACCGGGTCCTCAGCAGCCAGAGCTATACTGCTCATGGCAATCACAACCAGGATACACATCTCAAAGTATCGCAAACTCACTATGTAGTGACACAGACGCCTTACTCTGCACAAACAAATATACACTATCAAAGTGAGAATAATCACAGATGACATCAGAGGCGTCATGTCCATTCAAACTGAGGGGGCACGTTTGAGCAAAATGGATTTGCATGCAACCTCAAAATCAAAAAAGCGTCCATTAATCTGTTATTTGTCTTTTAATCTGTTTATTATGCACAATATTATCAATTCTGTGCTGCATCCTTGTCACTTTTCCGAGATTTTCGCCGTTTTGATCGTGTTACATTACTTTATTCTGCCCGCAGTCGCAGACGTCATCAGCGTCTGAGCGTGCTCACGAGCTCTTTGCTGTTTCTGCTGCATTTTGCTATCTGAGGAATTAAAACGTGTAAGAAACGCTCACAACATTTCCAAACCCCAGTACGGTAATGTGCAGTTGACCTCCTCTGTGTAGAAAATGTATGGTTTAACATGTGACAGTCTCTACGTTATATTAGTAGATTTGTAGATTAATCTTGGTACAACGACAAAGTTCGCCAGAGTTCACGGGTGCGCGGAATCACACATGCTCACATATGAGGTAAAATCCGTTCCTCTAATAATTTAATCTAAAAAAATGTCATCATTATTGAACATTAAAATCAATCACGTGGTTATAGCTTATTTCGTTGTTTATATACTTTATGGATTTAAAATTACATTAATTTCATAGGATTATGCAGTTGTTGTGCAAAATGCATTAATGACACAATTAAACAAATCATTTATTAAAACTTAAAAAAAAAATAAAACATGCCGTTTCAGATGTAAATATGATGCCAATATGTCATTATTCCGATTGAATAGTATTTGATATGAAAGTTTGTCAACACTTTTATTTTAGAGGTTTTTGTATGAAAGCAGGGGTGCTCAGATTGTTAGAAATGTAGGTGCCATAGAAAAGACTGAAAGCTCTATAATATTTGTATTTGATGTCTGTGTATGCACAAATTTCTGTGAGCTTTGCACACTGTGCCCCCTTTAAAAAATTGGTGCATGACGCCCCTGGATTACATTAACATTAACTTATGAACAACAACAATTCATTAAAAAAATAATTTTAATAATGCATTTAATTTAGGTTAGAGAGTGTGTCTGGCATTCACTTACTAAGATACATACAGTATAATATAGGAAATTAAGTACTTTCTAAAATACTCGGTGACTTGCTTTTTCTTAACATGTTCAATACGTTTTCCTGTGTCATTCATCTTTATTGCACATTACTTTATTTATGGACTTTAATGTTGTGAATTATTTATATTTGTGGATTTTTTGAGTTAATAATAATGTCTGGTGAAAATTGTATGTCAATAACCTTGTTGGAAATATATGTACAAAAAAATGTTGACGCATTCAATACTTTTTTCCCCACTGTACGCTGAATTTGGCGACTGTTCATCAGTACATAGTTTTATGTGCTTGTTTATGAGCTTGGAAGCCCTTAAGACTTCAAAAAATCTTGCAAGCGTTTATCTTAAAGACATGCAGTCAAATTTTACAGCAATTTGGATGTTCAGGAGGGTAATAACTTAAAACCCTCGCAGACATAACAGTCTTGGTTGCTTTCCAGTCTCCAACAGCTGTGTGTGTTTAGGATGGTTTACATCAGTCTTGAGAAAAACTGCTTTAAAACTGGCAGTTATCAATCTTAATGCGACATACAGTTTAGGGTAGTACTGTCCACTACTATCCAACTAACTTTATGATAGACAGGGCCGGCGTCAAGGGGGGGCATTCGCAAGCAGTGCCCCCCCAAACAGGTTGATGTGCCCCCCCTTACGAATTTTTTATTAATTTAATATATATCAAGAATAATTAAAATAAATTAAACATTGAATGTTTCATGACTTGTAATGTAATCAAATTAGGAAAATAAAATTTTCTTTAATTAAAATAGACCAGTTTCTCTGATTGGATGTATTGCTGCGTCTCACCCGTCTCTTTAGCATATTTGTGACTTGATACTAGCAATGTGTTTTTTCGCGGCATTTTATGGATTGTGTAAAATATGGATATTAGAACATTTAGAACGAACCAGCACCGCCTGCTTCATCTGACTTCATGCAAACACAGACTGGCTCAAATTCAGAGATTAGAGGTCGAGGTGGAATTTACAAATCTACAGGACACTGTTTTAAGGAAGTTTAATGTTCGTACACGCCGTCTTCAGCTATTTTAAAGGTAAGTTAGCGTTGTTTTAAATTACGTAAGCTTAAATGTGAAGTGTGGCTATAGACCGTTAACAGCATTACGACGTGATTATGGTAAAGCGGCTTTTTTAAAGCTAGGACGCGGTGTGCGCTGCGCTATGAAACCCATTCATTTCAATGGCTTGCGCCGCGCGACAGGCGGTTTGTTGTTGCGTCGAGCAAAGCGCGAGCGCAGCGAACTCAGCTTACGCTCACGCCGCGGTCGAAGTTCAATAGTTTTGCGCATAGTTTGTGGTCTTTTGCACTTTATAGGGGAAATGAGCTGACAGTCTGTACCAGTAGTATGAGTGTGTGCTAGCACTGTATTTGTTGTTTTAATGTCTTGTTTTTGCAAGTTATTGTTGCTATTGCGTGCCCCCCCGTTGGAAGCGAAGTGCCCCCTTGTTAGTTATGGTCTGGCGCCGGCTCTGATGATAGAGCAGTTAGCTATGCAACAAGTTGCCAACAATATCGCAAACCACGTATAATGCATTTAGAATGTAAATAGCTTGGGACACAAAAAATAATCGTGACCCTTTACCTCAGTTTAAAAAAATCTAAATAATGTCATTTATATGAAAATGTAGCATTGAACTTGGAAAGACTATTTCAAAAGTTTAGTTAATAATTTTCAACATTCCTTAATTGATAGCATCGCAACTTGCAGTTAGCAATTCCCCAACACTGCCACGCATACACACACAAACACACTCACGGATTGGTTGGGTTAAAGATGAACATGGAGCTGAAGGGGAGGATGGGACGAGGGCCACTTTGGTGTAGATCCTCCAGATTCTTTTCAGTCATGGGCACGGTCTCACTGTCTATACTGTTCACTAATGAGTCACAAATAGATATCACACGTTAATCAATAACTTAGAAAGCATTTAGTCAAAAAATAGATCTAGAAATACTGACTTGGTATTAGCAATGTCTCTCCAGGTGGAGATGTGATGGTTACAGGAATGTGTGTTCCCATTCCTCCAGTCTGATCAATGTTCCGCTTGTTGTCTGATTCCTCTGGTTTCTCAAGGCACCACCTGTTGCCGACTGGGGGATGATGGGGGTCCACAGTGAGTGAATCTCCTCCTATGTCCATGTGTCTGGAGCTTTGAATGTGAAAGACACACTTTAGCCATTACTGCATCCAAACCAAATCCTCAAGATCAGTGTGACAGTGTGGGCACAACAAGTTTTTCATCTCCTTTAAAATTAAACAGCACATTTAAATATTTTTTTTTCGATAATAAGTTCTACCTTTGGCTTTGCGACTTGCCCTCCTCTTTCTCTCCATTTACTTGTTCCTCTTCCCCCTCCAGCGTGGACTGAGCTTTACTGGTGCGGGGCCTGTGCCTCCTTTTCCCTCCGTTACCTCCGTTCTCCCCTCTGCAACACCTCTCCCCTTCCCTCGTTCCTGAACGTGAGCCCTCCTTATGCCTGGACCTCCTTTCACACTTGCCTCCAGTGCTGATCACTCCATTGCCCTCCCTGTTATGTCTGTGGGAGTGATGGTGACGATGTTCCTTTTCCCCAACTCCTTCATCAACCGAGCTCTGGTGATGATGTCTATGGCCTCCCTCTCTGCTCCGGCTCCTGTCACTCTTTCCCTCTTTATATCGGGTCCCATCGTGCTCTTTGCTCCGACTGTGATGAACATGATGTCTGCACATGCCAGTGTCACCGTTTTCATGGGAGGACCGGTCCCGGTGACGGTGGTGCTTGCGTGGTGGGTGGGACTGTGGGGGTTCGATAATAGGGGCATCTCTTTCCTCTGGTGTGCCGACTTCCCCTATCAAATCCTGGGGCTTGTCCCAGTCTGTCCCGGGGCTAACGGGACCATCACAACGAGGTTCCACCACCAAAGGCCGGTCCAAGTGAGTTTTGATGTCTGGGCGAAGGTGAAGTTCAGAAGTTAGACGGGGGTGGAGCTCCTCCTGGTACAATGCCTCGCTGCTGGCCTGCATGTGCTTACGGATTTGGGTGGTGCGTTGCTCCCACACGGACATCATCTTGAGGGATCGTTGCTGTTCTTTGCTGGAAAGAAGATTTGAAAAACATATCTCAGCATCAGATATGAAGTTACATTCAATACGGATACTGTATGCAAGGCTTTGATGTTAAGTCTTCATCCATATTGAGACCCCCTTTAAAGTTCGTAACTATGTGATTGCATTTACTAAATAGTAATGATATGAAAATTGCACTATGAAAAGAAGGTCTTTATGGATGCCACATAACAAATATTACAAGACATGCTTTACTCATCCTGCAATTATCTGTGTATGGTGGTTTGGCTCATGCATCTTATGTTTGTGATACACCAAGTGTTCTGATTTGCAGTAGTATTTATCTGGTTTAACAACTTTATGAAGGATCCAAAACTCCAAAATCCAAATCCATGTAATCCCAGCCTCAGGCCATTTAAAGAGTTTGTTGGCAGAATCCATTAAGAGTCTGATAAAAATGCTCATTTACAAGAAAACATGTCAGACGCTGTTTAAGCTGTTTAATCTCATGTCTCATGTCTTTAGTCTCATGTCTATCAATAAAAAATACACTTGTGATCTTTAATCCTTCTACTTGGCGTTCTTATTTAATAAGCTAGTGTAAAGAATGCATGTTACTAAATGCAAAGGAACATAATTTGTAGGGGAAGTAACAGAACGCGGTTCTTCGCGTGTCTCCTCCACATTTTTATTCTGATCATAACTCTAGCAGGCAGGCGGTGTTCCAGAGAAGAGGCGTTTTTAGTGAACTACAGCCATGTGTGGACAGGTAATGAGAAAGGGAACAGGGTTTAGACAAATTTTCAGGCACAATATATCTGAAGCACTGGCTTTGCAGTTTCAAACACGGTTTTGGGGAGATCGCTGAACCTCAAAGAGTGATTTTCACTTTCTTTTGGTCACTGCATTAATATTAAAAGGCAAAGATAGAAAGTACTAGAAACCATGGGGGAGAACAAGGTACTCAAATTTAGGAAATGGTGCGAATCAGCTTTGAACCTGGTTTGCCTTCATGAGCACCCAGGGCTGGTTCACTAACTGCTACGTGACATCTCTGACATGTCTTGTTTTTATATGAGAAGAAAGCAATGATGCTGCATACAACTGTAGCTGGCAAGAAATCTAATAAATCTATAGAAACATCAACACAAACCAAAACTTTGCTGTTTCAGTAAATATTGCATTTTTTTGCAACCTAAAGCATTGAGTTGGATTTTTGCTTTTTTCTCTGTAATTTTTCTTTATACATTACACACGACTGCAACCATTCCACTGCATATGAAATGTTTTACTTATTGTTCTTAATGAAATATTTAATATACAGGTACTTGGTAAAAATGTGACCCTGCCTGTGAAACCTCGGCTAAAGTCACAATCTAATTTTGAGATTTAGAGCGTCATAACTATAAAAATGAATAATTGAATAATTATTGCCGGAAATAACAGATTAAAAACTAAGCCTTTAATACACAATACTAGGGCTGCATGACAACTAATCGCAACTAAATTTTTGCAGAATAAAAGATTTTGTTTACATTATATATGTGTATTGTGTATAATAATTGTATGAATAAATACACACACATGCATATATTTATTTAAGAAATATTTACATGTGTATATACATTTTTTTATTTATATATAATTTATATTATATATAAATATCACTGTAAAAAAATGCAGCACAAAGTTAAAACAACTTGGTTTTGCAAGTTAATTTAACCTACTATTTAAAAAAAGTTGACATAACTTATAAATTCAATTTGAAATTGTTTAACAGTGCATTTTTACAATGTATGAATACTTCATATATTCAATTTTTTTATTAAAATTATAAATGCATGCCTGCGTATTTCTATCAACATAATTATTATACCCAGTACACAAACATATATAATGTAAACAAAATATTTTGTTCTGCAAACAATTAGTTGGGATTAGGCAAGGCTTAAGGCTAGCCCTACACTAAAACACATGTTTGAGCTGTCTCACCTGAAAATAACTTGCATTGACAGATCATAAAATTTGCCAGTATCATTGATTTGTCTCAGGATACACACCAGTAAATCTTTTTCTAAAGCATGTTTATAAAAGATGCTCAAACATCTTAATTTAACTAAGGTCTAGTCCTGGCTTAAGCTAAGCCTTGTTTGCGAAACCAGGCCATGAACTTTTAGGGGTGGTTTCCCGGACAGAGATTAGCTTAAGCCAGGACTAGATCTTAGTTCAATCAAGAAATATAACTGGTTTTAACAAACATGCCTGACTAAAAACATTACAATTGTGCATTTTGGGGCAAAACAAAGGGCACAGATGTATTTTTGAGATATGTTGGTTCAAATTGTTTTCAGTTTGGACAGTTCTTACATTTATTTTAGTCTTGGACTTGTCTAATCCCTGTCCGGGAAACCGCCCCATAAATTTATAACATGAAAAATACTGACATTTCTTTTATTGACACGTGTTGTACGTGTTATTATTCTGCCCGAAAATATCTGAACTTGGCTTGTTAAACATGGTCTCTGTGTTCACTTTAGGCACAGAAACACATGATGATTCTTATAATGATTCTTTAGGCGCAGATACACATTATGATTCTTATAATATATTTGATTTTAGAAACTTCATTTCTATCATTTAAAAGTGAAAAAGCACCAATAATATTTAACCGCTTGAGTGCAGGGCAATCAGCGAATCTGTGGTCAAACCCAAATACACAATTTCTGATCAGCTAACACATGTATTCCTTTTTCAGTGTGTCTCTTAAATAAAAGCGATTCAATGAGATCTCTTAGGACATCATGCATAAATTGTCCTATTTAAAAATATGCTTACAAAAACTTTAAAGTGCAAATTGTGAAATGATATCAGTGAATGATTTTATGGCTAGACCAGGGGTCAAAAAGAAATAGCAGGTTAATAGTGAGATTATATATACAGTATGCAAGTTCTGGAGCATCCAATATATTCCACATTGTCAAACACTATGAGGTGTGTCATGGATGAGTTTTTGTCTTATAGATGAGCAAAATATGTCAATTTATACACTGAATTATCATGCCCTATGCGGTAGCATTACCTCAAATAGTGATGTGCAGGGGAGCAGACATAACTCCTAAAACACATACAGCACAGTAAAATACACAAATACACATAGACAAACTAAGAGTCCCCACAGGAAACAAGTTAGAACACAAATATTAACAAGAAAATCAGCAAAGACCAAAGATTAAAGATACACAGTGAAAATAATGAAGACAAATTAAAGAAACAAACAATACAATTAACAGAAGTGAAATGAAAGTTGTTGCTGCACTGCAAATCTGGTTGTAACAACATAAAAAATCATGTGGTCTTATTTCATTGATTTATAGTTAGGAGCATAGAACAGAATTTCTGAAT
The DNA here is from genome assembly GCF_030506205.2 of Paramisgurnus dabryanus. NCBI lineage: Eukaryota > Metazoa > Chordata > Actinopteri > Cypriniformes > Cobitidae > Paramisgurnus > Paramisgurnus dabryanus. Next base: position 20,435,328 of record NC_133341.1, on the reverse strand, counting down.
TCCTAAGTCTGTTTGCTTGGAAATCTACTATCTTTCTCTCTCTCTCTCTCTCTCTCTCTCTCTCTCTCTTTCTCTCTCTCTCTCTGCGTCTGACAGGAGTGCTGACTCATTAGGCATTAACAGTAGCAGGAGCTCTAGTAGTGATGCTCACTGGGAAACAGACGGCCGCTTTTGAGAACAAGGCTCTTTGCCAACAGCAGCCAATGATCCCGGCTCACAGCCACCCTAGAGATTCCCAAGACGATCCCTTCTCTGAGGTAAAGCTGAGCTACTGGAACGCCATAGCAAATATCTTGTTTAGACCCAAAGCATATGAATGAAGTAATTAATCCACTGACATAACTGAAACAGATGAGTATGTCTTATTTACACTTTTTATCTGTTCTAACTCTGAATTTTAACTACAGTAGGTGAAAGGTCCTGGGATGCAAGGGACAGAGGAGGAGGAGAGATCTGAACAGAGTAAATGAACTCACGGTGAATGAGAGCTGGAGTTGGAGGAACTGCATGAAAGAGCACCAGGATTTGGCCTTATAAAACTGTATGTGCCAAAAACAAAAACCATGAGAGGGGAAACAGAGTTTGACAGGGTTGGAGGCAGAGGCAAAGACTAAAGAGCTGTCAAACACTCTGACCTCGCTTAAATCAGTGGGAAATACATTTTTAAACTTTAAAACTTTTTTAAACATAGATAAATTAAAAAAAACAGGTGAGAAGGCATTGTGGTAAAAAAAATAATATTATAGAATAAACAAATATACTGTATATATTTGAATGGGTTCAACAACTGGTATTCAATAATACCAACAGGAAATGTCTATAATTAAAGAAAAATTAAATCACCTCAATAAATAATCAAGGGTCACACTGTCAGAAAAAATGGTCAAAATGGTGCCTGGAGATATAGATGGGGCAGTCAGTCCTTCCAGAAAAACGCTGAGTTTTTTGTGATTCAGGCAAAAATCCTTGATCTTGCGGCATGTTTTCTTAAACAATTTGATGGAATATGCGAGATATTTATGCAATTTTATGCGATGAATTTGCAGGAACTTGCAAAAACTGTGTTAACTTTCAAAAGTTAACTTTAGCAGCTTTTCATTGATGTTCATGTCGCATAATTACGTCGCTTCCTAACATTCCCATGACAACAAGGGACATAGCTGCGCCGTAAGTGTGAAGTAAATGCAACATTTTTCAACTTTCTGCTAAGATATATATGACTTTTTGCTACGAGATTATGAAATCATGCAAGCCCCGCATATTTTGCGAGCAGAAATCTGCAATTTACGCGGCGTATTAAAAAAATGCGGCCCCCACATAAATGTGCGGAGCTGATTATGCATTGAATCAGGCGATTGCATAATCACGTTTTTCTGGAGGGACTGGGCAGTACTCTTTAAAATGTAATAACATGTATGATTTAGGTACAAATATGTACTATATACATTTGGTGCCAATAACTTTATAGTATTAATATGCACTCTTTGGTACCAATATGTACATCTGAGGTACTATTAACTCATTCCCTGCCAGCCTTTATAAAAAAGATTTTCACAAAAGTTTCACAAAATGCCTTCCAGGAAAATTTTCTTCTAAAACTATATAAATATAAAAAATATATCAAATGATTGAACAGACCCTCTGCTTTCAAACAAACAAAAAAATGTTTCATTGTATCTTTATTTTTTTCTCTGTGTATAAACTCTTAAATGTGGGTATTTATCTTATGGGTAATTAAAATTTTTAGCAAAAAAGCTGAAATAATTGCATTTTTGTGAATGAATTTTGTTAGAGATTGGATGCAGAACGATTATCAAAACATACACTGAGTTTAAAATGAATAAAAAAAATGTTGCTTCAGTTTTTTTTATAAATTGGGTAAGAGCGGCATCTAGCGCATAATCGCGGTATTACAGGTTCCTATAAAAACTCATCAGGAACACGAGTTTACAAGATAAATCGTCAAGGGCGGGGAAAGAATTAAGAACTAATTATATACAAAGGTGTACTTTTTGAAAGGGTACTGCCCCAGTGACAGCTAGGGGCCATTTTGAATTTTTTTCCTCACAGTGCATAACCACATTAGACTTGAGAGTGACATTTCCCCCAACAATCTAAATAGCGATTGATCAATTATGAGCTTTTTTAATTACAAATGAAAAGTTTGACTGCCCCAATCTTAAATGTATGTTTACTGCTTCGTCGTATTCTTTTTGCCACCTTCCCAAACATTAAACAACTAATTCAAGTCAAACTATTCAAATAAATAAAAAATTGTTCTCTTAATTACTGATCCTGTTGTTAAGCAATGACAAATAACTATGCCCAGAAGGAAACTGCAGACATTTGTCCTTTTTTTAGCTTATCGTGAAAGTACGTGTTTAAAATTCAAATCAGTGGATGAGATGCAGTAAAATGCGTTGCATAGAAAAAAGAAAAATTCTCTTACTGGAAGTTGAAGAATTGTGTATTTTTTGGTATGTAGTATTAGTAGGTTATAAAATAATCAATGAACAAATACATACAGGGCCAAGGATGTTTTGGAGTGTATCATGCAGAGTTTCTTACAAAAGCAGATTCCATTTGGGCATATTGATATTTAAAACACCTAAATCTGAGCCTCGATCGATTTGTCATTCACAATCTGTCAGAGAGCGTCTAAAAACTCCTCAGCGGCTAAAATTGCACACAGTTAGTTCAATCAAGAAGAATACATGTCATTTTAGACAACCAAATAGTGGACATGGGTACAGGACCAACTGCAAAAAGAAAACAGCCTTGCAGCAACATAGTAAAAAAAACCAAATAAACTTAAGTTAATAAAACAGCCAACAGAAATGTGCACACAAAGAGACACACAAACATAAATATAAAACATGTAAATAAAAGACAGGATGCGGTGGAGTTATGAACAGATCAATGAGGAGGGCATCAGCCTGACTTTCAGGTTTAATGCCTCCTAACTTACGCTGTCAGGGAAATGGTAGCGGCCGACATAGGGCTGACCTCCTTTACTTCCTTGGCTTTCTGTAGAGCCAGTTTCTTACTGATGGCCTCCTCTTGTTCCTCCTCATCCTGCGAGAAAAGTAAACAGAAAAAGAGAGAGATAGAGGAGTATAAATTTGCATGCCATGGCAAATACTACCACAGTACCATCAACAAATCAAAGTGGAGATGTTGTTGGTACCGTCTTCCCGTTAGGCTGTAAATTCTTTGACAGACTGAAAGCTTCATTACCTTGAGTTACTGACCAGGGCAAACATCAGGCATATCAAAAGAGCATTTATGAGAAAGACTTACAGTGGAAAAAAATAAAATTAAACAATCAAATCTATCAGTGTACGAGAATAGGATCTCGTACATAGGAACTCTGCATACATAACATATATGTGTACTGTATATGTGGTGTCTGTCCAGGTGTAGATGAATGGTACAGTTTGACACAGACCCAGAGCATGCATATTTGCCATGTATGTTTACGGGATGTATGTATATGTTAATATGCTGGGTGTTATTATGCCCAAACAACCTTGGTAAGTTCTTGTGCATTAGCCAGGTTATCAACAGCAATGGCTAAAAAGACATTCAGTAAGGTGTCTAATCAAATGAGCGTTAAGGAAATTCAGATGAAAGTGTTGATCAATATACTCAAGCAAGTGTAATAGGTTTGTTTCACTTTGACATTATAACATAATTATGCTCGGTGTGAATAGTAATATACTCAATATCCCGTAAAGCTTAGTGGTAGAGCTTTGCCTTAGCTACACAGAAGTAAATTGGGTTCAAATCCAGGGAACACATATGGTTAAAAAAAGATTGTGTACCTTGTTATTCACTTTAAGTCACTTTGAATAAAAATGAAGTAGCACGGGTATATTTGTAGCAAAAGCCAAAAATACATTGTTTGGGTTAAAATGATTTTTCTTTTATGCCCAAAATCATTATGTAATCATCATATTATATAAAGATCATGTTCCATGACGATATCTTGTACATTTCTAAATATTTAACATATAAATATATCAAAACTTGTTTTTGTGAGTAGATGCAGTTGCTAAGGTTTTAATGGCGATTTTCTCAATATTTAGATTTTTTTGCACCTTGAGATTCCAGATGTTCAAATAGTTATATCTCTGTCAAATATTTTCCAACCCTAAAAACCATACATCAATGGAAATTTTATTGATTCAACTTTTATATGATGAATAGTACAGTACTGTGCAAAAGTCTTAGGCCACTACCACCAGACTTGTTGTTTTAGAAGTTTTAATGTATTTATTTTTCAATCTATTTAAAAAAAATTGAGCAGAATGAAGTAAAAAGACTAATTTTTTTAAAATTAGAAATTAGGATTTAATTTTATTTAGGTTTAAGAGATCCTGCAGTTTCCTGCTATTGCTCAAGTGGAAGGGGAGTTTACCCTAAAAACTTGACACATCAGTTTACATTTTTATACAGTTTTAAATACTATATACACATTTCCTGTATTTTCTAGATGTATTCTATTAGAGACTGAGAAATAATTATATATGATGATCACTATAACATTGCAAAAACAACAAATCTAATTCTGGCATGGTGGCCTAACACTTTTGCACAGTACTGTACAGTCCCTCCAGAAAAATGTGATTATGTGATAACATATTTCAACACATAATCAGCCAAAGTCCGCATATTTATGCTGGGGAGGGGCGCATTTATCAAATACGCCGCACTTTTAAAGCATAGATTGCAGATTTCCATGCATGTTCCAGGGTCACAATGCATAAATGTAAATAAGCACACACATTGTACTGTACATGTCCATGTGTTGGCCATCTTTACAGCTAATTTTTACTAAACAATTTTGTAAAAAAGTAGCTTCAGCAAAATAAAAAACCTTAAAGGTGCAGTGTGTAATTTTTAGAAGGATCTTTTGACAGAAATGCAAAATAATATACAAAACTATATTATCAGGGGTGTATAAAGACCTTTCATAATGAACCGTTATGTGTTTATTACCTTAGAACGAGACCTTTTTATCTACATATGCTGAGGGTCCCCTTACATGGAAGTCGCCATTTTGTGCCGCCATTTTTCTACAGAAGCCCTTAACGGACAAATATTTTTACTAAGTTGTCTCAGACGATGACATGTTTTTCCGGTGGCGGCTACCGTAGCTTCTCTATGTGTTTCAAAAGCAAGTGGGTGAGCGGTGGACTGAGCCATTGGTTGCAATTCGCAAATTTACATACTGCACCATTAATGGGTATCTTATTTATAAACTGAACCAATGTAGGATGTCAAGCAAAAATACATTTGTTTGCAAGTTTTTTAAGTTGGAATGTCAATATCAATGCTCAGTTTACAACAAATATCACTTATGGCTGAAACATGCTTTTCAAGTCCAAAATGTGTGAGGAGTTGTTGTATTATTTAACTCGTTTAACTAACTAACTAAAAATATTTTATTTTTGACTAATTTTAAGTTTGACTAGTTTTTTAGCCAGTCATAGATAAGGATACAGTTTCCAAACAGCGTGAGGACAATAAAGTACACGGAGCAGAACATTCCCGTGTGCACTCCTCCCTGAGATTTAATTCCATGATACATCACAGCGTTCCAATCCTCTCCTGTCAAGATCTGGAGACATAACACAGATCATGAAAATACTACTAATATCACATGATAGCGTCCAATTCCCAGATGGCCATTACCTGAAACACTGTCAGAATAGCAGCAGGAAATGTGTCAAAGTTGGTAGTCGGCGTCTCGTCGTCAAAATTAAACCTGGAAGAGAGATGTGAAAGATGTCTTAGGTGCCAGCTTTGAAAGTTTTGAATCTTTTATTATAATTTTTATTTGTAAGCTAGCAAACATTAAATAAGACTGAGCTTGAGGTGATCAGCTTGACAAAAAGTATTGTCGTAATAAAACATCTAAAAGTTTTTCTTTATGTGCGTGTAAAGGCAGAATTCAATTGCCTCATCTTTGCATCACTGTAACTAACAATAGGCACATAATAAATATGGCTTCATATATTCTCTCATTCTCTCAGGGGCTCCGCAGGGGCTTCATTACTAGACAAGACAGAGAGATGAAATACTTGAACAAGAGAAGAAATTTCACACAATCCAGCTTGTTTTTGTTATTATGGAGAACAAAAAGTAATTCCTTTCCCTGCACAACCCATGTTCCTTACTTTGTTACAATACTATAGATTAAGGCAACTGAAAATGATGACGATTGCAGTAAAACATCAAATAAATAAAAAAATGTTGCACATACTTAACACCAGTATTAAATAAAAAATTCTCATCACTTTTCTAAACTGAGACTTATCAGGTCAAATTTTTTCCTAGCTCTGCTCTCAAACTGCATGACACTGTCTCTCTCTATTTCAACCCAGAACATGATTTGGATCAGACAGCGAGTTTATCATGTCCATCTACGGTCTTAAATATTAATGTGCTATGGAGCTGAAACCGAGTTCCAGAGAAGCACAAAAGCAATTTCTCATTTCACTAAGCACAGAGCTTCACTGATATCAGTAGGGAATGGTTTCTCCTGCAGGGTTCCAAACGTTGCTTGTTATGTTTCAATGGCTTTTTATTATTTTGCTATTTGTTTATCTAGCGCACTTTTCATTTCAATACATCGCATGACAGCATGTTTGTGCATCTAAGCTGATATTTACCTCACAGGAAGGACGAGGCAATTCTCCTCTGTTGTAGTGTGCAATCAATAATTCATGAAACAGAGAAATGAAAACTTCTGCCATCTGGATCTGCTCAGACATGTTTGTCAACATGGGGCTAAAGGCTAAGTGAAATGGCAGGGCTTGGAGGAATCATGAATCCTTAGATTGAGAACGTTGGAGATGAATTTATCAAGGGGGTTTTAGGGATCTAAGCGCATTGTCTAAATCGCACAGCGCAACGTCTAAATGGGCGTGTCCGAATCCACTTTTGCTAATTTAACGACGGGAAAAATGGTTTGTGCGCCGAGTGCATGGTCGAAAAGGGTTGGTCCTATTTTTTTAATGAGTAATGGGAGACGTTAGCTTTCAAAATAAGAAGCATACAGTTACAAACATCTCTTCATGTACTACTTTGCACATGATTTCAAATGACATCATACAAACCAATTTTGTTGTTTTTTCCACATTAAGGGGAACATTTTCATTACCACAAAGTGTCCATGACTGAATTTGGGTTTTTTGACATGGAAACATTTATAATTAAAAAATCTAAATAATAAAAAGCTTCAGTGCATGTTATACTACAAACATTTACAGTAAAGAAACACGTGGTATTTGGTGATCATTGGTAAATATAGAGACAATAATAAGGAATATAAATGTGTCCACGACAAATTTGCTCATCCTGCGCAACAATTTTCAATCATTGTTTAAGCCCTCAAGGAACTAACATTTTCAAAAAAAAAATTGTCTGGAAGGGACATAATTGACTGTGACACACAAGATGGCTACCAGGTAAGCAGTTCTTATTTTTTCTCTCCAGATAAAATTAGAAATTTTGTTTGTGATTGTACCTAGACAACTTTTAAGTTCTCATAACCTAAACATGAGTTTGTAAATGCATATATTTAATGTAATATCATGTTGCGGTAATGATAATTTTTGATAATGATTATCTAAAAAATGTTAATTATTCTATAGGAAATATTTTTTTAAATCCTCTAAAAATCATGGTTATATTAAGTTCAGACCTTAATCTTATATCTAAAAAATTGGCTTTAAGGGCTTTTAAAAAATTCTGATGCTGGACACCTTCTAAATCTAGATTTCGTGAGAATTACCCAACTAGGCTACTCGAGACCCCAATAATAAGAGCTCTGCTCTTTGAAGTGAGTACAGCATCAGAATGTTCACTTCCTACTGGAATTTGCCCATTATTGCTGATCCCTCTAAGAGCTTTACAAGGCAAAAAACTGAGATTAGACATCAGTTTAAATTTGACTTTCTACTTACTGTCCACCGAAGAGCTGCATCCCCAGCAGAGCAAAAACCACAATGAAGAGAAACAGGAGGAACAGGAGACTGATGATGGACTTCATGGAATTGAGCAGAGATACCACCAGATTTCGCAAAGAGTTCCAATACCTACAGAAGCGTTCCATATTCTTAGGAATGCACATTCATTTTCAGGACATACCGTACTTTAATAAATATAGGAACATGATCTGAAAGGCACCACAGGTATGAAGGAGAATTGTCTTACTTTGTAACCTTGAATATTCTTAACAAACGTAACGCTCGCAACACGCTGATGCCAAAAGAAGCTCCTGGTTTTACTGCTGCCCAGATTACCTCGAAAATGCTTCCCACAATCACCTGCCAAAAACACATTAATCATTCGTCAAGATGCTTTGCTGTTTTACCAGCAGTTCATTTTTTTATTCTCCTGAAAGAAAAGCAGAACCCGTGGCATTAACTGCTAATGGAACATTTACTTGGTCCTGGGCATCATTTGTATCTGATGAAATGTTACTCACCCCAAAGTCAAAGCAGTTAAATGAGGAGTGAAAGTAGGTCCTGGGCCCGAGGCCATACATCTTTAGACTCATCTCTATTAGAAACAGACCGAGAAACACAAACTCCGCCAAATCTGTACAAAAGAAAAATCATTTGTCAATGGCAGTCAAATCCTACAGTATATACAGTACAAACATAAGACCACTAAACCACGCCGTTAATAGAGTTTATCTATCATCCTGGTCGTTGCAGTGGATTTACACGGCTGAGTGGGAATGATGTAGCCTAGTCTTTAAAGATCCGGGCAGGTAACCAAAAGGTTGTACATTTAAACCCTACAAGGGACAATCCATAAACTCCAACACATTGTGCATTTAAGTAAGGTACTAAACCCATAAGAGTTCCTGCGGGAGCTAATTGTACTTTATGTGGTTTTAAATCATCTAAATGTCATAAAATTAACTAAATAATCAGTTCAGTTGGATGGTAAATAGAAATATATAAGAGGACCATATGGGAGTTGGGATTTTAGTAGAGATGGATCAAAGAGAGCGTAAGATCAGAAAAATTAAGATCTGCATGAAGGGATCGAATAATCCTAAAATACAGTTTGCTAACTATGACTCATGCAGTTATGTTAAAGGTGCAATGTGGGAATTTAAAAATTATCTTTTGAGAGAAATGCAATATAATATACCTAACTATATTATCAGTGGTGTATAAAGACCTCTCATAATGAATTGTATTGTTTTAATTACCTTAGATAAGCCATAGATATCTACATACATGACGGGTCCCCTTACATAGAAGTCGCCATTTTACACCAACATATTTCTACAGTATCCCTAAGCAGACAAACTGTTCTATAGAGCGTGTTTTGTTATTACGTTGTCTCAGACGTGTTTGTCCTGTGGCAGCTACCGTAGCCTCTCTATGCGTTTCGAAAAGGAGGGGTGAGCTGTGGACTGAGCGTTGGTTGCGATTTACAGATGCTGCTAAAAGTCCCATATTGCACCTTTAATGAAACCATGACACTTGGCTGCCATCTCTGAATAAGTCTCCGGGCAAATAATTCAGTCATGCAAAACTAAAGTCTTATCAACTTGAATGAGAAAAGACAGATATCTGTAAAATTGCATGCTAAAATCACAATTAAACAACATATTTCTGACTTAAACCTGATATTTATGGTACCATACCCTTTGTTTCTTAAGCTCAAATTGCGCTAAAACAACTTTTTTGAGGTCGTTTTAGGTACTCCACAAGGTACATGACTCAATCCTCAGTCTTTATCGATTAATGATTGGTCATTTTAATTGGAAGGAGGGACTTCCGTTGCCAGAATGGCCACGTTGAGCATTGCATTATCCCCTATTTATAGTAATAGCAGTGCCACATCTTGCTATATCCAATATCTTTGGAACTAAATAACTTGTTCATGGTATGCAGTAGGAGTGCAAACATTGCATACTGCTTCTAAAATGACTGCAAACAATTGTTATACAGGAATTAAATTTTTTAGAAGCAGGTATATAATATAATCAAGTTAAAATGTTATGTTTTATCTATTATGTTTAACATTAAAGGATTAGTCCTTTTCCTAAAAAAATTCAGATAATTAACTCACCACCATGTCATCCAAAATGTTGATGTCTTTCTTTTTTCAGTCGAGAAGAAATTATGTTTTTTGAGGAAAACATTCCAGAATTTTTCTCATTTTAATGGACTTTAATGGACCCAAACACTTAACAGTTTTAATGCAGTTTAATATTGCAGTTTTAACGCAGCTTCAAAGGACTCTAAACAATCCCAAGTGAGGCAAAAGGGTTTTATCTAGCGAAACGATTGTCATTTTTTGAAAGAAAAAGTAAAAATATACACTTTTAATCCACAACTTCTCTTCTTCCCAGCGCGGCCTCACGTAATTGCGTAATGACGTAGAAAGGTCACGTGTTTCATATACTGTATGAAACGCACATTTGCGGACCATTTATACAATAAACTGACACAAAGACATTTATTAGTATCATTCCACGTACAACAACATCGTAATGGTCCTCTTTCTCCGTACTTCTAAACACTGGGGTGTAGTTTTGATACGTCATCCGTGACCTCTTGACGTGATGACGTAATACGTGAGGTTGCGCTGGCCCGTCACAGGTGAAGACGAGAAGTTGTGGTTTTAAAGTGCATAATATTTTTTTCTAGCGAAGAAAGACAATCGTTTCGCTAGATAAGACCCTTATGCCTCATTTGAGATCGTTTAGAGTCCTTTAAAACTGCAATTTTAAACTGCATTAAAACTGTTAAGTATTGGGGTCCATTAAAGTCCATTAAAATGAAAAAAAAAAATCCTGGAATGTTATCCTAAAAAAACAATTTCTTCTTGACTGAACAAAGAAAGACATCAACACTTTGGATGAGATGGTAAATTAGTCATTATCTGGATTTTTTTTTAAAGAAAATTGACTAATCCTTTAACATCACCCAACTCCCTTAATGCCTAGTCACAACAACATGGTCAGTTATATTTAAAAGTGAAACTCAAATCTTATAATAAGCAATATAATAAATTATGCAATAAATACTGTACTTAAGAGCACTTATGCTTAAAATTCCCTGTAAACTTTGGCTTTTTGATTGACATTTGTCCTGATTTTACTTCTAAATCAATCCTAATGCACATACGCCACATACAAAAATAGATCACATAAACCTGTCATCCTCCAGAGAGCTATAATGATGTTTTAAACATGCAGTTCACTTACACAGAGCGTATGTAAGCCATTCGGGCTGGTCATAGTGGACTATAGCCACACACAGTGTGTTCAATCCCACTATACAGAGTACGGTCCAGTAAAAGCTCTGGGCCTTCACCATACGGCGAATGAAGAAGCGAAACCTCTTCTCTTTTCTGCGAAAGTATGACGAGCTCTCATTCTTGCTGCTCTTCACGCTTGTACGGGTGAATGGAGAACCCTGGGGAGCTACAGAGAGAGAACAAGACACAAGAGGAGAGCAGATGATGGAGAGAAGAGGAGTGAAAGGAGAGATTTTGTTTTTCTACACAACCTATTACCCGCCACTAAATATCACAATCAAGCATGATTAGTCGTTTCACGTTTCAAAGGTCTCTTGCATAGACAATTCATGGCAAAATGAAGGTTAAATATGCACATATGACAAATGCACAACATTAGTTGGCGACACAAAATTTTTTTGTCTGGTGAGAGCGACATGGCAGACTGTTAGCAGAGACAGTCGGTTTATGAGAGCTGGTGGTTTATGAGAGCTGTCGATGCGCATGAATTATTCCTTGTACTGTGAACTACAAAACACAAAAATTCCAGTACTTCATACCCGTAAGTACCAGCCCACTTCAAGTTTATTGCCTATTATGGAGGAAAAAGTGCACATTTGGGTAGGGTAATTGTTTTACCTTTTGGCTCTGTGGCTCTAACTCTCATCCACTAAACCACGCAGAAATTTCAGAAGCTCGCATTAAACATAAATGTCAAGTTACGGCTTTAAAAGAAGCAGTGACAAATCCTTCCATTAGTATCTTGTTCCTCGCCTTGGAGAGATGAAAATTCATTCTGGTGGCTATTTTAATATGTAAATTTGACTTCGGTGAAGGCTCATACACCAGCAGGCTCAAGCTACAGTATGTCATCTATTATCTAGGGGTGGCACGGTTCACAAAACCCTCGGTTCGGTTCGTATCACGGTTCTATGGTCATGGTTCTCGGTTCAGTACGGTTCTTGTTGTTATTTTTTCTTTACATTTTTAACACTCCAGAAATGTATTATCTTATTAATGTATTAATTATCCATAATTTAGGATACAGTATTAAAAAAAAAGTTATAATCATGCACAAACTGAATTTGACTTTAAGCACATTATTGGGACCATCCCTGAGGAAAGCCAGATGAGATTTTGATAGAGCAAGAGGGAAGACATTGATGATTTCAACATGCTTTTCATTTATTTGGCAAAAAAGAGAATGTGTATTGCCATCTACATGAACTTTATGTGCATTTTTAGCACACAAAGATAACTTGCATTTATTAAAATGCCAACTTCAGTGTAGCTCTTAGATTTATCACTGAGAGGCTGCTTTAATACTGAGAGTATATGTGGACGAGAGAGAAACATAACGTTTACACCTGTAATATTTACATCCGTCTCTTTTGTCCACTTTTGACCACTTCTGTCCTGATTACTTTGAGGGGCAATTTCTGGAATAAGATCGCGCAACTTTCACACGCTAGCAAAATGAAACTACGCGGAAATCAGCCGCTTTAATTTTATCAATGAAAGGCTAAAAATAGCGCAAAAGACGTAAAACAGTACCTCAGATTAGATAAATGGTCGGAGAGAAGGCGGTCTCCTGTGGCTGTTCGAGCGCATTCAACCCATAGACTGCAGTTCAATCTATTGTTTTATATCCGCTATCATCATAGGTAACATGAAATAAAAATATGTTTCCACACACCAAACTTATACGACGCTGACGCATCCTCCAACTGCGGGCAGACTTCCTTTTCTCTCCCACTTGCCATTTCTATACGTAACATAACCTGCACTTATACTCCAAACCAGTCACCTCTTCTTTCGCGCGAAAGGGAAACACGCTATCTGAGGTCACATACAGGGCATGAGACTACATTGCGCATGCCATGAACCGTTGAACCGTGCGGTACACACGCGCTCCGAACCGAGACAAGCGAACCGAACTGTTCGGATTTTTTTCATGGACCGTGCCACCCCTACTATGATCTGTTATCTACTCATTCTATTCCCCCCTTCTTTGCTTAGACCTTATTTCTTCCTCTGATTTTATTAATAAAACTCAAATCAACACGCATGTATACACACATTGGACGATACACGACAGCAATACATGACAAGCGACAGTGAAATCTGTTTTAGAAATGCTTCTGTGACGTCACGGCTGATGAAAATTCTCCACATCATGAATATTAATAGCCATAATGGATAAAATAAATTATAGAAAACAAAAATGTTCAAACTGTGAACTCTATAAGAACAAACAACTGTATTTCATAACAAAGATTGTATAGTCACTGAGTAACTAGCTTTAAATTGATTAATTTTGTTACATTTTATTGTCTAATTATTATGTATTTGATTATGTATGCATTTATTATGCAAGTGTGGCACCTACACACTGTGTTCTGATTGGCTGATGGATTGTTGCATCTCATAGTCGCATCACATGTGGTGTGGACAGACAAATTGCTTGTCACTGGAATCTTAAAGAGACTTTAAATTTGGTTATTTACTCACCCTAGTGTTGTTACAAACCGGTATAATTTTTTCTGATGACCACAACTGAGGATATTTTGAGCAATGTTTGACCGATCATGAGCCCCATTGACTTCCATAGTAGGAAAAAAGAATACTATGGAAGTAAATGGGGCTCATGATCGGCTTGGTTTCAAATATTCCTCAAAATATCTTACTTTGTGTTCATCAAAAAAAAAAAAACATTGAGTATAGGTTTGTAACAACATGAGGGGAGTAAATGATGACAGAATTGAGGTTTTTGGGTATCAATTTCAATGTCAGGTCTATGTGCACATGTCTGTTTAAAATGTTCGTTTGACATCCAGTCTATTAATTAATGGCGCTTTTCCATGCATGGTACCCCACGGTTTGGTTTGGGTCAGGTCGGGTCAGCTCACCTCATTATGGCTTGGTTAGCTTTTCCATCGAGTTTAGTAACACTTCGTGTGACATCATACAAGTGGGAGAGTCATTGTACATTCCCATACATTCATTTATTTCTCAGGCAGCCACAAAATTAAAATTGACCACCACAAATTGATGTTTACACATCTCGTTTATCACTACCCCTGTCTCACATGACAGTTTCTGTTCAAACACCCGTAGCATCAGTCGACGCGCTCCACTGAGCCTCATTTAGGTTGCATTAAGCATATATGCGAACGTGCGTCTCACGAATGTCCCGCCACAAACTGCAAGTCTGGAAAAAAACTGTTATGGTGTTCCTGATTCTCAGCCTGTGGATGTTTCTCATCGCTAAAAGAGAGTTTGGGAACTTACAGCAAAGCACAGATGACAACAGGTTTACTGGAGACAGCACAAGCTAGCATGAAGGTAAAACCAGTCTTTTACATTATAGCGATGACGCTGGTAGTGAAGATTCTCTCACACGAATCAGTGATCTACAATGTTTTCACGTCACGTTTTGGTATCAGCTCGGGTCGCTCGGCACCCCAGATGAGGTGGTACTAAAGTAAGTAAAAGTATCAGTACTACATTCTGTATCCAGTGGAAAAGCCCCCAAAAGTAAGATGACCCGACCTAAACTAAAAACATTGGGTACTATGCGATGGAAAAGCGCCGTAAGATCCCTTTATGGAATGGGCCCTTCAAGTCAGCACGGATGACCTGTATCCTTCGCTGCCTAATATCCCACAATCCTGTACATGTATTTCAAAAAAGTATAACTAAAAAGAGGCGAATCTAAATCAAAAAGCTGGACTTTCACTACTTTCCTCAGAATCACCTTCATGCCATAATGCTGTCTGTTAAGTCAAGATTTAAGACTTAGGTGGCAGACACACCTCGAGTGTGCAGCATAAAAATGGGAACAATGAAGACACTAATAGACATCACTCATGATTCACAGCTAAAGGTCATCTTTGAAAGAACCAATAAGAACAACCCATACCTCATCGCTGGTCATTTAAACTACTCAAATCACTCATCAAACTTTATCACAAATAGAGAAATGATCGAAGACATTGAAGTGCATGAAAACAGTACACTGACTTACCGACTGATGAGATGTCTGTGAAATGGTCTTCACACTCCTCTGCGCTGATAAGGTCATTTTTGCTCTTTTTTGCTCTCTTTAATACTAAACATATGCGTACGAAAGTAAACAAACAATTAATAGCAGTAATATTTCTTATTAACAATCTTTTCATTTCTCATTGGTTACCTGGGTTGTTGCATTTCCTCTTGTACCAGGCACTATCCTCCTTCTCCTCTGCGTTTTTATCCTCCTCAGCAAGCATTACTTCCTCTGAGACGAGATTAAATATTATTACTCACGCATACTTTTCAGTCAAGAGATTTATTGTGCATTATTTAAGCATCTTTCACTGCCTGAAATAACTTATTTTTCCAAAAAAAAAAAGAAGTTAATAGAAACTAGGTTTCTACGAAAATATGTGTGGCACTAATGGTGTAACCAGGGTGTTGTTGTGCATTAGCCAAGATACACCAAGTGGTTCTAAATGGTTGCTAGGATGTTGCTAGAAGCTGTAACAACTCAAGTCTAAAAAGTCCCCTCCAAAGTGATTCAAACATTAAAATATTCTGCTCCCTAAATATGGCCTGGGTCCATCCTTCAATGTAAGTGCATGGAATTTGTTTTATTAGTTGCAATTGTCCACAAGGTTAAAATATAAAATTTTATATCGAAAATAATTGTACACCTAAACACAATGCATAATCTAAGAAATCATTCATGTCTATAAGGGGGAACAAGTTACAAGGGTCAGTGACGTGATGTTAATTATTTTGTGTTCGTATGGATCAATTAAATGTAAGGGTAAATGTAAGGGTTAAAATTTCAAAATAAATTTGCAGTTTACTTGCTTACATTTTCTTTTTTGAGGACCAAGTGTAATATTTCTGGTCTTATTTCATTTTGATTTTGATTGGTGTAACTAGAATTTTTTTAATGAAAATACAAATATATTTTATTGCTGGGCAAAGATTAATCTCAATTAATCGCATGCAAAATAAAAGCGATTTTTTTGCATAATATATGAGTTTGTGCTGTGTAATTATTATGTATATATAAATACACACACATTCATATATGTATTTAAGAAACATTTACATATATATATATAAATGCAATTACATGTAAATGCAAAAAATCACTATTATTTTGTGTGCAATTAATTGCGATTAATCTTTGCCCAGCACTAAATAAAAAATGTGGAATAAAATATAATCATCTAGTTTAGTGTATTGTGACTTTTTTACATTTATACATCATTTGTCAAAGATTATTTAGAAAACAGAGCTGTTTTCAGCATATGTCAGGACAAATATTACAAAAACGCATTAAAATTTACATTTAGAAATAACTAATAAAATGATATTTTTAAATTATTATTATTATTTTTTGATGATTACGCTTACATGCCATTAAGGTAGATAAAATACTTAATATTTCTTATTCTTTGGTGCCATTTGTGGTTACACTATTTAAACTCCATTCAGTCTTAACTTTTATTGTGCATATGTATTGTTTTACTGCAAAAAATGTACATAAATACACTATTGCGTGAATTGAAATAAACCTGATGCGTGTTTTTAAAACAAGTTTTTTTTTAAAGATTTTTGAATTTCTCATCTTCCCAAACCATTTTTGTCACTGACCCACAAACATATTTTAAGAGCATCCAGCAGGAGGCGGGATGAGCAGCGAACATCTGATGTACTCATGCAACGGTATTGTTTACACAATGCAGTGAGGATATAACAGTTTGGAGCGAGTGCAGGAGGACAGTATGTGCACCTGCAAGCAGTTATCTCAAACAGGACTGAACCTCTTTAAACATCAAACCTGGGCCACCACGGAGCAGTTTGGAAAATCACCTCTCTAAACCAATTTAACACCCCCAGTACAGCCATGGTGGACATTAGGGAAACACATTAGGGACAAATGAGGATGATACATGACATGACAGAGCCAATTAACGCTATTGAAGGATCAGAACATTTATAAACCACTTTAAAAGGAACTGATAATGGAAGAAAGTTAAGTTATATTTATCTTAACTAGGAATAGGATGTATTTAAAGTGTTTTGCATCTGAACTCATCATTTGCTTTATGCTAAATTAGGAGCCGTTCACATATCACGTCTTCTGCTCTCTCAAGTTCATTATTTAAAATGTAGGCATGCGGTATGTGCGCTCGTTTAGGAAGTGACACGGTCGTGACGCACACGCAGTGCGACGCGCTAATTTTTACTAGTATTTTTACTACATGTCCACATCTCAACTTTTCAGAATGCCACAAGTGCACCGCAGGTCATGTGACAAGAACCAACCAATCAGCTTCCTCCCCCTTTCCGTTACTTTAAAACCTCAGCAGGAAAATGGAGGAGCAGCTCATAATTGCGGTCCAACAACAGACACCTCAGGAGCGCATCTGCCCGAGCGCTTTGAAAAGAAGGCGAAAGCAGCGTTTTCCACACGCTTTAGGCACGACATGTGAACAGCCACTTAGAGGTCTATACACAGGGGTCTCTAGTTGGCTACTAGCCTGGTGGCGTTCTTCCTCATGGGGCCAGCTGAATAGTTACATAAATATACCACAGTAATTGGTGCAGTTATACAGTTACTGATAGATGGACATTCTCATCTCATCCTTACACCTAACATGCCGCTCTGCATGTTTAGTCAAGTAATGATGCCTGAGATTGCATTTCTTGAGGGCTGCAATTTTCTCGGTGAGAATTAAGCAGCCAGTCAGCAAGCCCATTAACAGACCGGAAATATTGTGAACGGCCTCTAATGTTATTCTCAGACGTTATTCAAATAAAATGACTACAATTTGTAACGAATCTTATTACTGTATTATGATTGTAAATGAACGTGCTTCGAAATGCAGTACGGAGAAGAACCAGACTGAACTGGCCGCAAGACAGTGGAAGCCTACAGCTACTGTAAGCTCCATCACTTCCATTGTGTGAGTTTCAGCGCAGAGGGTAATGAAAGAGTTGTTACAGGCAGTCATGGGAAGAATAAGGGAATGAACCAGCTGGTGGAGACTGTGTGAAGCTATTTGGTTGCCATGGAGCTGCTGGTGATAGGAAGTGCTGAGCAACTGAAAGGCACTGATACATCAAATCTCACAGCGGCCGAGCAGAGATCCAGTAAGAGAGCGTAATAAACACTTATGAGAGGAAATTGCAAAGGGAATGAACTGACTTGGGCCTTCTGGTGACTGTGACGTACAACCACTAAAGGTCAAAAGAAGGGTCACGGTGGCACTTTGATGTTGCATGTTTTATTTGTGTTGGTGCATATATTTCGAGACTGACCTGCCTTGCAGATCCACTCCAGGTAGCCAGTCAGCTCTCTTTCAATCTGTTGTTGTCTGCGCAGCTTCAGGAACTCCTGCCTTTTCTCCACACGCTCTCGCTCCTTTGCAAACTCCCTGCAGGCACACACAAATAACCATAAACAAACTGTGCTGCACAAAGGCATCACAGGAGCCTTGCTCTGCTGGATGAAGTGTGCATGAGTGTGTTTGCATCTGGTAATATAGTACTGGGCACAGATTACAAAACAAAAGACCAGCGGGTATATTACTGAAGAACAAAAATGAGTAAAGGAAAGAAAAAGAAACGTTAAAAGGAGAAAATACAAGGTGGCATGCACGTTTGCAAGAGCTGTAGAAAAAAATCAATGCTTTTGGAATCAATAAACAACAACTTAAAGTCTACACATATGTCCTGTCACATCTAGGAACACAAAACAAGTTGACCAATGCAAAATGATGGGTTAACATATTCAAGAAAAGTCAGTGCATCATTCTATGTAATTCAGCCATAGGGCTGGGCACTTTTTTCTATTATCTACCTATATATCATCTTTCTTCGCTATTTCTCACTCCATGCTATGACATCTGTTAATGGTACACTGATGGGATATGTAGCCTACGGTCATTTGAAAGTGGTATTTTCATGCATTTTAGCGAGAGGCATATTTTACATTTACATCACATTTTTGCATTTGGCAGACGCTTTTATCCAAAGTGACTTAAAGTGCTTTACAAAGTATACAATTTTACCAGTATGTGTCATCCCTGGGTTAGAACTCATGACCTTTTACGCACTGTTCTACCGCTGAGCTTTACAGAGCATATTTGTATAGGAGTTTTCATAAGCATTACAGATCTCCGCACCATGATTATGGAGCTGCATTGGGGGGAAATTGCATGGTTTGTGCCCCCTCACAACCTGCCATCTGTAACCGTGGTAATTAGAGGAGAGTGTGATGATGGACCACCACCATCACTCTTTAAGAAGTGTCAAGTGTGCAGAAAGGTGTGTTTAAAAAGGAAGGAAAATCAGGAGGTACTGGAAAAACAGCTTGAGAATGTGATCAAAGTCGAAATGAATAAAAATCACAAAGAGAGACGCAACTGGATATGAAAACAGTGCTAGAAAGAAGTTGGTTCTTTTACTCTGAATATTCTGTTTAAACAGGCACATGTAAGGTTTTGTAATTCTTTGCTTACGCTGACCAGAAAGTAAAAAATACAATTCAATTTTCCATCTTTTTTGACAGTTGTTCAAATGATAAGGAGGTTCAATCAAGGGAATCTTCATTCAGACATCTCTCCATTCAGTCTGCTTTTACTTCAGTCTCCCCTCCTCTAAACTGTTCACTCCCTTCAGTGTTTCTGTTTTCAGTTTCCCATTTTCTCCCCTTCTTTCTTCAGTCCCCTCCCTTCAGTCTCTCCTCCTCTCCCTTGAGTCTCCTCTTTTTGGTGTCCCCTCCTCTCCCTTAAAGCCTGATTTATAGTCGTGCGTAAGCTCTATGCAGTAGCTACGCCGTAGGTTATCCGTAGCCTGTGCGTAGCCTGACGTGCACCTCTTAAATTTTTTTACAGCGCGTCAGTTATAGTATAGTAATACTCATCAATCTCCCCTTCCCTCTTTTCTGTTGTCTCCCTCAGTACCAGCTCCTTACTATAAATTAAATGCTGCGTTCACACCAGCCGCGGTAGAGGCGTCAAGCCCAAGTGATTTCAATGTTCAGTCAATGTAAAGACGCGCTGATGCGCATCTGGAGGTCTTGTGGCACGGATGACTGTTCTTTCACACCGCCACCGACGAGAGCGTCGGTAAAAGCTCTGGCTGCCCTGCCAATGACGCTATAGAAAAGGATTGGTTGCTGCCGAAAATTTCCGCCTTCCGATTGGTTGCCGCCGAACCGCATCATACCATAGAGTTGAGCTGTTTCAACTTTCCTCGACGCTTACACCCCTGCATAGTTTTTTTTCTTTTTCCTTTACTCATTTTTGTTCTCCAATAATACACCGCACGAATGATGCGAATTGAGCGATGCCGCAGGAAACGCGCGAATTGAAAAATCTGAACTTTGGCGGAAAAATGTTAACCAGCTTGCTCTAGTAGTGACGTGATAATTGGAAGAGAGTGGAGTCGTAGAAGCCTCTCCCATGACGTGAATTTCCGTGTGAATGTCTCGATGACTAGAATTTCATGTGCGGCTTTCATGCACCAATGAAGCGAGTACACTCAAAATGTTCAAGCGTCCAACTATGCTCGCTAGACGTGAATTTGGCGCCACAAACGCGTCTGGTGTGAACCCACAGTAAGTGGGGCAGATCATGTTTAGATATGGCTTCTTGTTTGACCTATAGAGTTTTAGCTGGCAACAGCGAATGGCACGGAGGATTGTGTTCACCAACAATGTTTTCTGAAAGTATTCCAGAGCCCAAGTTATGATTTCCATTACAGTAGCATTCCTATATGTGATGCAGTGGCGTCTAAGGGCCCGAAGATCACGGGCATCAAGTATGGTTTTCCAGCCTTGACCCTTACGCACAGGGATTGTTCCAGATTCTCTGAATCTTTGGATGATATTATGCACTGTAGATGATGATAACTTCAAACTCTTTGCAATTTTTCTCTGAGAAACTCAAAAAAACTATTTTTCGCCATAGCATTGGGGGAATTGGTGATTCTCTGCCCATCTTGACTTCTGACAGACACTGCCACTCTGACAGGCTATACCCAATCATGTTGCCAATTGACCTTATAATTTGCAAATTGGTCCTTCAGCTGTTCCTTATATGTACATTTAAATTTTCTGCCCTCTTATTTCTACCTGTCCCAACTTTTTTTGGAATGTGTAGCTCTCCTGAAATCCAAAATGAGCCAATAGTTGGCTTGACATTTTAAAATGTCTCACTTTCAACATTTGATATGTTATTTATATTCTATTGTAAATAAAATGTGTAAATGATTCCATTCCTTTTTTACTCACAATTTCTACAGTGTCCCAACTTTTTCTGATTTGGGGTTGTATATCTCATTTTACAACTTAAAATAGTCTAGGAATTGTGAAAATATTTGTTGAAAAATATTAGGCAAACTTAATATTAACAGTTTATATTTGATGAAGTTTATTTAGGTGCAAGAGTATTTATTCCAGATTAAAATGCATGTTTGAGGTGCTGTAATTTAAAAAAAGCTTGAACTCCATACCAAAAAATCTCCCAGCTTGGTTTTGCTGGTGTAGCAAGCTGTCTAGCTGTGTTTTGGTCACTTTTTAAGATGGTCTAGCTGTGTTTTGGTCACTTTTTAAGATGGTCTAGCTGTGTTTTTGTAACTATTTAAGCTGGTCTAGCTGACCCACTAGCTTTGCCAGGCTGGGAGGATCAGCTAAACCAGCTACTACCAGTTTATACTGGTCTTAGCTGTATTTTTCAGTAGAACTGACATATATTAATAATCAATATCAGTATTGTTTTTTGTAAGGTTTATTAAAAACTACTTAAATGTCATATTATAACTAAAGCCTTGTCCTGGATTAATCTAAACCCTGTGAGGGAAACTGCCCCATAGAGTTCTATATTTTCGATTGGATTAACATTTTGGTTAATCTGTCCATACAGACAAGCCACGCCTGCTCTCCCCTTAAGCTATGTTTATACTCGACGCGTCCGCACGGGCGCGTTGGTGCGCGCGGCAAAAATGACGTCAACGCGGAGTGGGCGGTCGTGCGCGTTGGGTGCGCGAGACCCCATTTCGCGTGGCGGTGTGCACGGCCTTTTTTGTAACTTTCCGCGCGGCTCCGCATCCGAAAATGACCGAACTCGAGGCGATTCTGACCGAGCAGGCAAGCCTGTGACGTAATTCTTTGATCAATCCAAGCAAAACAATGTATATATTTATCTGACACTCTGTAAGTAAAGTATGGAAACTTTGCAGTTTAAAACACGAATTCTTTTACATGATTCAGAATGTTTGGCTTATATTTGTATTGAATGAACCACTAAACGAGGAATAAAATACAAACCTTAAGATATCTGTACTGTTTGTTTAGTTAAAAACGTTAATGAAATGATAAAGACATATTTAAAAGATTATTGTTTTATTCATGTTCTCATATTTATATATCAAACTCTGATGTTAAAAGCACCAGGGTTGTTCCAGCGGACGACTTCTTCTATCCTCTTCTTTATGTTTGTTTTTGACTTGATTGCTCGCGTCGCCCACTGGTGGTTCAAAAAATAGTGCAACAGCGAGCGCGTCAACTATAAACGCCTCGTCCGTTTGGTGAGACGCGCGCGCGATCCGCGGAGGCTTGCGTTGCGGACCAAAGCCCGACTATAAACAAAGCTTTAGTCTCCTCTCCTTCTTTTCAGTCTCCCCATATCTACCCTCAGTGTACTCTCATCTCTTCCCTTTTTTCTGTCCTCACCCTTCAGTCTCCTCTCCCTTTCTTTAGTCTCCACTCCTCTCTTCTTATTCTCCTCTTTTTACTCTCCTCTCCTGCATTGCAGTGGCAGTGTGACAATGAGTGTGTGTGTGTGTGTGTGTGTGTGTGTGTGTGTGTGTGTGTGTGTGTGTGTGTGTGTGTGTGTGTGTGTGTGTGTGTGTGTGTGTGTGTGTGTGTGTGTGTGTGTGTGTGTGTGTGTGTGTGTGTGTGTGTGTGTGTGTGTGTGTGTGTGTGTGTGTGTGTGTGTGTGTGTGTGTATTTGTTTCTAAGTGCGTGACAGATGACAGGGAACAGTAACTCTACTGCAACCTCTCTCTGTCTCTCTCTAACACGCACACTAAACCGCAAATACGCGTATCATTGACGTTTAATCCGACTCCAATTGTATTTTAATCACAGTATGAAAACAAAATCTCCCTCTCATAAAAGAACCCCAGACAGAAATATTGACTAGTTTGCAAACATTCGCACGCACACACAAATAAGCAGAACACACAGAGGCAGATGCACAGAAACAGCCTGTGATCCAGCATCTATCAGCATGGGGCTGTTTGGTAGAGAAACACAGGTGCTGTCTCACTTTAAGTGAAAAAGCTTATTTAAATCCATCCTTCCAGAGCAGGTTACAAAACAGTCTGTTACACAACTAAACTCTACAAGTGATTCACTGAAGAGGCTTGTGTACAACTCCTGCAGTTTGCTTTCTGGATCCATGCTGGCAGACAGCATACCAAGCGCACGCCACCCACCACTCCTTGAATCCTGACCCTAGAACTTTTCTTCTGTCTCTCCATGAGGTCTCAAAGTGACCTTTCGCTCAACCCAGAGAACTGACCTTCTAAAACCTTGTACACACACATCCTAACACAAAACATCCACTGTCACATTACCCAGTCAATCCAGGGATGACAACAACATAGCAATATTTATTAAGACATGTGTGAAGTGTTATGAATTACATATGTTTCATAAACACTGATTCATTCACTTCCAAGTGACTCAGATGGATGGTCTCTCCTGAAGACTGCAGATGAGAATGCAACATTACATAACCGCGGCAAAGCCTTCTGGAAATGTGCAGAATTTTCATTTTCCGAATTTTCATAAATCTTCCGCTTCATTTTTTTCTACCTTCCCACCTAAGTACAACCCAAGGCGAAGGAGGCAGCAGGAGAAGTCTGTATCTTGGCTTTATGCAACATTTTATTTTAACCTAATTAGGAGCTTCTGAGCTCCCATCGCCCTTTGCAGCCTGTGGATTTAGATATTTCACTTCAGTAGGAAAGCCATTGGAGGTGTAACAATTTGGGGGTTGCACAGTACTGGATCACCTTAAGCACAGATACATTGATAGATTTGATAGTCCGAGCCCCTCTGTAATGCAAAACTGCACAAATGTTCTGTTATATTTTTAACACAAAAGGCACACGTTTCTTTTAATGGGCTGCAATGCAAAAACAATTTCTGGCACTCAAAATCCTCACAGAAATTCTGCGTCTTTGAGGGCCTCCTCTGCCTTTAAAGCTAAAAGCAGCTTTGAATGAATAAATTTCACACTGTGAGACTGAGACTGACAATTTCACTTGAAGGGCAAAGAGAACGTAAAACAATTATGTACAGAAAGAAAGAAAGAAAGAAAGAAAGAAAGAAAGAAAGAAAGAAAGAAAGAAAGAAAGTGGAGGTGGTTAAGTATTAAGAAAAAAAGTGGCTTTGTGACCTTTTAGCAGGCTATACTCTAAAAACAAATGGTGCTAAATAGCACTAAAAGTGGTTCACTGCTATATAGACAGTCATCAGACCCACGCGCAGTGTCGAGATTACGCGCCTGAACTGAAGTGAACTTCCGGTCTATATTTATTTATCGGTCTGGGTAGTGGCTAAACTGATCTCTGAAACAAATACCTTGTCAAAAATGTATTGTTTTGGGATGCTAAAGGTGAGGGTAGACGATAATGAGCATGAATCACAACCGTGCGGAGAGGTTTGGCAAGAATTCAAGGACCAGTAGCTAACACTGTATACATTATTTTACACATAAACGTTATCTCATTGTAATAGTTGATTCGCTTTAGATATAATATACAACACAATGTCAAGGTGAGTCGTGTTTAAGTCACGAAATATTTGATTGTATTAATTAGTGTTCATTGACACGATTTTCCACTTTTTTGTGCCATTGAGCACGAACGTCTTTTCCAAGTCACATAGCACTATTGTGACCACGTGTTCCGCGTAGCGCGTACAGCGTTTGAAGCCCAATTCATGCGTCCTGCAAATTGGAGCGTGTCACGCATAATCAATGCTTGCTCAAAAAAAGTTGGTCGCTCTATATCCTCGATCCTCAGACAGCCAAACGAACATAACTTGATAGTTCAGGCTCGCTCGCTACTCGCACGCTGCTGTTGCCACACCCACCTCGCAGTTGAAATGCTGACTAGGTTGTTGTCAACTTTTTTGTTGTTGTCATGACAGCGCAGTGCGCACGCAGCCATACACGTTCCTGTGGTGTTAAGCAACTACAATTCCTGTTAATCCTATAATTTTATTTTATAATTTATTTAAAGTGAATAAATTGTAATGAAAAATAAATCAAATTAAATAGCTAAAGTAAATCGTAAGTGGAAGTGCATTTGTCAATTCATTGAATGTTCAAAATATTATGAACTTTTATTTAGAAAAAAATACACATTGGTTGGCCTATTCATAAGCATACATCAGCAATTAAATATGTTTAGGGGAATAGGGCATTATTATGCCATGTAAGGTGGTAGCCTATGGGCCAGAAATGGGTAAACCACTACCCGTGGGGTGGGGGCAGCGCCGCGCCAGGCAGTGTCCCACATTGTCCCTTAAAAACACACCCCTTGTCCCCCCTTGGGCTTATTAGCAGGTGGTCACCCTACACAGCATGAATTTCTATAAATAGTTTGTTGTGTCCGTAGCATAACTTTCTTTTTTGTGTCACTTTATATTTTGTTTTCTCTTTGCTTTTTCATATTTTTTAAATCTTTGTCACTTGGAGTTAGATTTGGGATAGGATGTAATTGTATGTATTGGTTTCTACTTGTTTCTCTTCCGATGTTTAAAATATTTCGGTTGGGGTTAGAGTTTTGGTTTGGGTTAGGATGTCTGAAATATAACAAACCCAAGCGACAATGGTAAAAAAATCAGAGAAAACTACGAGAAAACAATACATAAAATGACACGAAAAAGACATTCGTGCTCAATAACACGAAAAAAAGATGAAAATCGTGTCTATGAACATGAATAAATTAATCAAATATTTTGTGACTAACACAACTTGCCTTGAGATTGGGTTGTAATATATGAACAAAGGTTATTTACACAAGACGTAAACAACAAGCATTGATATTCATGTAAAAATATACATATTTTTATTTACATCTTGTTACGGTATTATGATAATTAAAAATGTTTAAATAATTTAAAATGTTTAAAAAAACTAAAGGCTAATGCAACTTAGTTTTAAAATAACGTTATATAAAATATACAAGCGTTTAACCAGGAGAGAGAGAGAGAGAGAGAGAGAGAGAGAGAGTGAGAGAGAGAGCATGAAGAAAAACTAAACATAAGTTGTGTGACTCTTGGCTCGATCATAACTGATGGAAAAATCTAATTCTGACCTACACTGCATTGGCAAAATACACCAGCATAATCAAATTCAGAGGTATCTCCTGCACTTAGCACTGCCTCTATACATGCATAGGCTGTAAGTAAATGGATCCCAACCTGTAGGATAGAAATTATTTTATAGGGCTTTCAAAGCTTTAGGAAAGCCCATTTATTTTAAAAGGGTGATTTATTTTAAAGTGCATCTCTTAAAAGCATAATTTTAAAAGAGTGCTGTTTGTTTGCATCCCTATAAGCTTTATATAAGCTTTAAATGGTTGCTGTATGGTTTATATTGGCTCCACATGATCTAAATGTATATTTGCAGACAACCTAGAGCGTGAATACAAAAGCAGGTGATTATTTAAGCGGGTTGTGTAAAGTATGGATCTAGTGTAAACTTGAATAGAATTTAAATTGGAATGGGGAATTATTAAATTCAACACAGTCACATAACAACACAATTCCCTATGACTAATAACTCCTATAGATGTCATGATACGTACAATAATTTTACTTAACTGATTACATTATTTTTTCTCTAAACTTACTTATATTAATTTGAACAATTTCTTTAAATGTAATTCCGTTTTAATCCTACATTATAAAAAAAATCTAATATAATTTATATATTGTTTGCTACATCGGAGTAAATGTACATTTTGAAATTAAATCACATGAGGTGGTACAATAATCTTAATAATATCTTGTAGTGTGCATGTTTAGTATTTAAAGTCCCCTTGTAGTTGATAATTGTATCCCTTAAAACTCATCTTTGAGCATAATAATAACAAATATATAACAAAAGTTTTTTTGCTGTGATGATAATTTCATCATGCCTTAAAATAGCTTGAATGTAACTCTACGACCTTGCCTTATTTAGTATACGTGAATCTATTAATATGCAAATTAGTCCCTGCCTTCACTTAATCGCACTAGCTCAGACTATAGATATAAATGTAAATAGATGCTGCATTCGCAGTTCCAGGGACATAGCTGATGGTTTCACAATATATACTGTGGGTGAGTTGCAAGTTTGCACCACACATTTGTTTTCTGATGTTAACAGCTTACAGCATTCACACTGCATGTGTGGGCAGCGCAGAAGTAGAGCTGAAGCAGCAGTGCTACAATCATTTTAGCACAGAGTCTGGGGCATACATATCTACGTCTCGGACTGCCTGATCAACCCTATTAATGTTTGTGACCTAGGAAACTACTGAGTAGTAGTTGGGTTGAATGATGAATTTGCACTTAAAGCATATTAAAAACACCACATAGACATATAAACAACAATAAAAACTTGATTTTCACCACAGGGGGACTTTAAGACCTGTGGAGGTTCATCTTATGTGTGTAATACAGCCAGATTTCATATTTGGATAGGATTTAAAAACTCCTATATTTCAGGATAAGTTGGCTTCACTCATGTGCAAAAAAAAACTGTACACTTAATTTACGGATTCGAATTTTGTGTGGGTTCCTATGCAAGTGGGACTAATTTGATCCCTGTGGATTCAGACTCACCCTGACAGAACCCCCAGAACAAGGTTGAGCATGAAGAAAGAGCCTATGATGATGAGAGGGATGAAGTAGAGCCAGTTCCAGGTATTCCCTGAGGCATCGTTGGCCTGAAATAAGAGTGGAAATAAAGAATCAGAATTGAATAATAAGAAGGCATAGATCACAAGTTTTACAAAAAAACACTGTAAAAATCAACTTAACACATTTCACAACAGAAAACAATTTCCGTGCGACCACATTCCTCCTTATTGCCCAGAAATTTGCTTTGGTGTAAGATCGAAGGGTGTTTTTTAGCCTCAAACACAAAGTGAAATGTAAATGCCTTCAAATTGTGAAGAAGCTTTTGCTACGCATGAGTGACATTGACAGACAGCTCCAATCCTGGGCCATTTGTGAGCCATAAAAAGTAAGCAAGACAGATTTTCCCAAAGACTTTTCGTGTTTTTCCCCACAGATATGGTATGTGAATGTGATGGAGTCTTGCGATACACTTATTCAGCACATACAGATCTTCTCATGTTTTCTGTATTCTTCAACTCTTTCTGCTTGCTCTTTTACAGTTGTTTCTACGGCAACCGCTCCTTGTCTTCCTCAATTTTTTTATTGTTCCTCTTGTAGCTTTAAAATTTTATTTTTGGCAAGAACGTTAAAGCAGCCAGAGCCAAATGTCACTGCCGCATTTTTTTCTCCACTCCTTTCAGTATTAAATTTATTATACAGCTCAATTGAATTTGTCTCATTTTTAAAACTGTAATTTATTTATTTTACAGTTAAAGTCTATATCATCTGTTTCATGCATCTGAATTTAAAATGACAGGACAATAGTATATCTTTAGTGAAACGTTTTCCTTTTTAAATAAAACAGACACCAAGCTTAGCCCAGCACAGGGTTTGTTGCCAGATATATATGTGGTTTGAATAAAAAATATGGCATATAACAGATTTATTCTCAATTATACTATTTTAAATTTTGGCTACAAATCAACTTGTCAGATTAAGTTAAGCATTTTCGACATGTTTTATAAGTTACAGCAACAAGTGAAAAGTGTTTAGGTCAAATTACAATGTATTAAAAGTGTTCGTCAAATAAACTTTAAAACATCTCTACAATAAAAAAAATGGAAGCAAATCCGGCTCCTTTCTCTCTTACATAATCTCCCTTCCTCTATGTAGAGATAAAAGAAAATTCCCAGACTGCATATGAAAACAGCTATACTTGTGAGTCTGGTGCTTATGCCACTAAAGAGAATTAGAGATTTGATTCATTACAGTACAATCACACATTCATTAACAAGACAACAGATCTACCCATCAAGCAAATGTTTCTCTTATATGAAAACAACATTACACCTCTTTATCATCAGTATTTAAATGACATTATTTTTCCCAGTATTGCCTTTTTTTCCCATTAACAATTAATAAATGGAACAGCTTGTATTGTGTGACTAGGCTCAGTTCACACTGCAGGTCTTTATGCTCAGTTCGTTTGTTTTGTAGAAATCAGATTGTTTATGCGCTGTTGTTAACATTATCGTTTAAATGCGACTGCCATCAGTCATGTGTGAACCGTATATGGCCCTGAAGTGACCCACATGCGCAGAAGACGTAACATCAGACACTGTGTATGCGAAAATAAAATGCAACATGGCCATTCAGACTGAAGTAGCATTGCAATACATCAGATATATATCTGATTTAGGACCACATATGAAAGTGGTCTGGGTCACATTTGGGCAAAAAAGTCCAATTTGGGCCACTTTCGCCTGCAGTGTGAGCGTAGCCTAATGGGACAACTAAGTGATTCACTAGATTTGATCTATAAACTAGCGGCCAGATTTACTAACAGCTTGCGTCAGCGCAAACCATCACTTTGGCGTTAAATAACAACTATCGGGATTTACTAAAGACGTGCAGTGGATAATTAGCACTGAAAAGGTGTGGTCTAGTTATTTTTGCGACTGACCTTATTGCATATGCATTTCTAGGAGTTTCCCTTTCAGACGGTAAATTTATGGGAGGAGAGCATTACAATTATTCACGCAACGCGATTTACTAATGTTTGCGCGTGTAATATATCTGTTCCCTTTCAATACGGTTCACTTCGCATTGCGTCAGTTTGCTGACGCTATGGGGGAAACTCCTGTTTACTCCGTGATTGAAGCCTATTGGTTAACGTCTGTAGAAAATACAGACCAATGACGTTTGAGCCCGCGCGGGGGCGTGGCACACGTCCCTATATAAGCCGGTGAAATACGTCAAGAGCTCATTACTTTTCTCCTTCAGCGCGAACCTTCTCGCTGCTCCGAAGAAGAAGCCCTTACTCGCCGTCGATCCAAGCACTGCAGCGGACTACAACACACCAGCGTGTTCCCCTGCCGCTTTCCGGTGAGCCTAAAAGAGAGTTTTCTAAAAGAGCAGAAGCGCGTTGAGATAATGTCGCTTCGGCATTGCGGCTCCTGCCGAGCCCCTTTGCCTGTGGAGGATTTCCACAAGGAGTGCGTCATCTGTCTGGGTCCTGCCCACGCCGAGGCCGTACTCGCCGAGGCGGGCTGCGCCCACTGCGAGCTCCTTCCTATCGCGGTGCTGCGCTCCCGCCTCGAGATCTTTAAACGGAAGGCTTCCCGTGCTCTCCCGCCTAAACAGCAGCGGAGCCGTGAAGCTGGAAGACGCCCTGAGACCGAGTCCACGCCGGCTCATCCCCCGCGTGCTCTGTCTCCCCGCCGTCACCCTGTCACCTTCGCCCATGAGGACCTGCGCCCCCTGCCGAGTGCTAGCGGCATGGTTTCCTTTGGGTCCGGTGACAACTTGGAAGTGATGTCATCCTCTGAGGAGTTAGAGGATTGGGCGGCTTCGGATGACGACGCCCACGCAGCCGCCGCTGATGAACCTACCGAGTCGCGTCCTCACGACTCTGAGCTCATCCGCATCTTGACGCAAGCTACGGCGGAGCTCAACATCAAGTGGTCGCCGCCGTCAGAGCCTCAACTCAGCCGGTTGGACGAGTGGTTTCTGCAGCCCGGGCGCCGTCAATCGTCCCGCCAACGGCAGGCGCCGTTTTTCCCTGAGGTTCACCAGGAGCTCACCAAATCTTGGCGTGCTCCCCACTCCACCCGAGCTCAGAGCGCCGTCTCCCACGTCCTCTCCGTAGTGGACGGCGCCGACGAACACGGCTACTCCAAGATGCCGCCGCTCGAGGAAACTGTCGCCGCCCATCTCTGCCCGTCTTCAGCCGGCGGATGGAGGGCGAAGTTGAACCACCCGTCAAAGCCCTGTCGCCTGACATCGACCCTGGCGTCGAAATCCTACGCCGCCGACGGCCACGCTGCATCCGCTCTCCATACGATGGCGGTGCTGCAGGTATACCAGGCAAAACTCCTCCGTGACATGGACGAGGCAGGTCCGGACCCGTCGACCTTTCAGAACCTGCGCAGCGCGACTGATCTGGCCCTTCGCGCCACTAAAGTCGCCACTCAGGCTGTAGGAAGAGCCATGGCCAGCCTGGTTGTTCTGGAGAGACATCTGTGGCTGAACTTGACGGAGATAAAGGACACGGATCGGGTTGCCCTTCTTGACTCGCCCGTGTCACCGTCGGGGCTCTTCGGCTCCGCTGTGGAGGGGTTCACCCAGCGCTTCACTGAGGCACAGAAATCGTCGCAGGCTATGCGGCATTTTCTACCAAAACGATCTGCCTCAGCGTCTGAGACCGGCCGCCCAAAACCGCCGCCAGCTCAACGCCCTAAGCCAGCACCAGCTCAGCCCCAGCAGAGAGCTGAACCGGAGGTCAAGCGCCAGCGTCCTGCACGACCGGCTGGTCCGCCTCGACGCCGCGGTCCCCGTCCTCGGATTACGCTGGACCCGACGCCGGCGCCGCCTCCCTGAAGAGAGTCTGAGGAGGAAAAGAGGCTCTGGTCCCGCTTCGGCCGGCCCGCCCTCGAAAGTTCTGCGTGTTTCAGTCCCCTCGGGCGCTGGACACACCCTCGCTGTAACAGCGAAACAAAAATTTTTACCTTTTCACAAAAAGAGCAAATTTCCTCCTCTGTGCACACAAACACACACACACGGCTTAACGTCCATAAGCATATCGACGCTCGCCGTCAAATTTCACGTTTGGCAATCCACCCCCGGTATGCCGGGCTGGATTCTAAACGTAATCCAACACGGTTATTCACTTCAATTCGCCCGGAGACCACCCCGGTTTCGCGGCGTTCTCTACACCACTGTCCCAGACGATCGTGTACAGATCCTCAGGGAAGAGGTGCGTTCTTTATTACTAAAAGACGCGATAGAGACGGTCCCGGCGGATCAAAGCGAATCAGGCTTTTACAGTCGTTATTTTCTCGTTCCAAAGAAAGACGGCGGCCTCAGACCGATATTGGATCTACGCGTTTTGAATCGCGCTCTTGCCAAACGGCCGTTCAAAATGCTTACAGCCAGACGAATCATGGCGTTAATTCGACCGGGCGATTGGTTCATATCAGTGGATCTGAAAGACGCTTACTTTCACATTCCGATAGCGCCACGTCACAGGCCGTTCCTAAGATTCGCGTTCGACGGGACAGCATACCAGTACAAAGTTCTGCCCTTCGGATTATCTCTGGCACCACGCACATTTACCAAATGTGCGGATGCGGCTCTCGCCCCTCTCAGACAGAGCGGCATTCGCATATTGAATTACCTCGACGATTGGCTTATTCTAGCACAGTCAGAGAGGGAAATTACTGCGCACAAGACCGTTGTACCGTTGCATTTGGAGAATTTGGGGTTCAAAATCAACCTCCAGAAGAGTTTGCTCACCCCCACCCAGCGAATCGCGTTCTTAGGCACGATGCTCGACTCATTAAAGATGCGGGCATGGCTTACACAGGAACGCGCGCTCACGGTCAGACGCGAGGCGGCATCGTTCAAAGCGGGTTCACATCTCCCTCTCAAACGATTCCAAAAAATGCTGGGTCTGATGGCAGCAGCATCCCCACTAATACCGTTGGGAATGCTGTTCATGAGGCCGCTTCAGTTTTGGTT
This sequence comes from Paramisgurnus dabryanus, assembly GCF_030506205.2. Classification (NCBI taxonomy): domain Eukaryota; kingdom Metazoa; phylum Chordata; class Actinopteri; order Cypriniformes; family Cobitidae; genus Paramisgurnus; species Paramisgurnus dabryanus. The sequence continues at coordinate 20,402,120 of NC_133341.1, read as the reverse complement.
GAAAGCGAAAGTTCCGCCCCGTGCTTGGTTGTCGGGCCGCTTATTAATCAAAATCACGTACAGCTGCGTGAAAGCGCTTTCGATATGGACATCCCCTCACCTTTTCCTCTCGGGCACGGAGCTCGGCTCCGTGAGCAGGAGGAAAGTGGTGACTACGGATGCGTCTGCGACGGGTTGGGGCGCTCACTGCGACGGCGAGCTCGCCTTCGGTGCGTGGAACAACCAGTTGTCTCAGCTACATATCAACCACCTCGAGATGTGGGCGGTTATCTTGGCGCTACGACACTTTCGACCGAAACTCCAACATCAACACGTTCTAGTGCGGTCGGACAGTATGACGGTGGTTTCGTTCATAAACCACCAAGGAGGGCTGAGATCTCGCTCCCTATCCAGGCTGGCGAAACGGCTTTTATTATGGGCTCACGCGAACGTACGTTCGTTAAAGGCGACTCACGTACCGGGTGTAGCCAATACGGGTGCAGACATTCTCTCGCGCAACGGTCCGCCGCCGGGAGAATGGAGACTGCATCCTCAGACGGTCGAGAGAATATGGACCGTCTTCGGCCGGGCGGAGATCGATCTGTTTGCATCAGACGAGAACGCGCATTGCCCGATCTTCTTCTCGAGACATCACGATGCCCTGTCGCAAGCATGGCCGGCGTGTCTTCTGTATGCTTTTCCTCCGGTGGCTCTGTTACCACAGGTCCTTCAGAGGATAAGAGAGACGAAATGCGCAATAATTCTGGTCGCCCCGTTTTGGCACAATCAACCGTGGCTCCCCGACCTATGGCAGCTGAAAACATCAGCACCATGGCCAGTACCGCTGAGGAAAGACCTCCTATCTCAGGCGAGAGGGACGATATGGCATCCACAGCCGGAGCTATGGAATCTACACGGTTGGTCTCTGAACGGCAACCATCACGCCTTTCAGGACGAGTGTTAAATACTCTAACTGAAGCTAGGGCCCCATCTACCAGGCGCCTTTACGCTCAAAAGTGGTCTATTTTTTCTGACTGGTGCACGACGAAAGACTTAAACCCAAACACCTGTGAAGTGGAGCATATTCTCTCCTTTCTGCAGGAAATGCTGGACAGCGGTCACGCGCCCTCGACGCTTAAAGTGTATGTGGCAGCGATAACGGCGAATCACGCCCTTATCGCCGGTCGCACCGTGGGAAAACATGATCTCATCATTAAATTCCTCAGAGGCGCTCGCAGACTAAACCCACCGCGACCTAACACGGTCCCGTCTTGGGATCTGTCCACGGTCCTGAAAGCGCTGCGGGGTCCCCCTTTCGAGCCCCTCGAACAGGCTGACCTGCACGCTCTCTCGTTTAAAACCGCTCTCCTCCTGGCGTTGGCATCGGTTAAACGAGTGGGCGATTTACACGCGTTTTCAATTGACCCGTCGTGTCTGGAATTCGGTCCTAACGATAGCAAAGTGATCCTTAGACCGAGAGCGGGATACATTCCTAAAGTTTTGACCACGCCATTTAGAGTTCAGGTGGTTTCACTTCTCGCCCTTCCGACGGCGGACGGCGAACAAACCCCGAACACGCTCTGCCCCGTCAGAGCGTTAAGAATATACACGGACCGTTCTGCCTCATACCGCAAGTCAGATCAGCTGTTCGTAAGCTTCGCGCAACATTCCTTAGGTATGCCGCTCACTAAACAGAGGCTATCTAAATGGATCGTCGAAGCCATTGCTTTGGCTTACGCCTCCCTGAATGAACATTGTCCAGTTGGTTTAAAAGCTCACTCCACGAGGGGTATGGCTTCATCTTGGGCTTGGTCTACGGGGATTTCTATCGTTGACATTTGTAACGCGGCCGGCTGGTCCTCGCCGTCTACGTTTGTCAGATTTTATAGCCTGGATGTCCCTGCCTTACAAGCACAGGTCTTATCGGCTTAATGATTCACGCGACTGCGTTTCTGTATGCCTTCACGGTGCGTTGTTAGCTCACCGTCATGGCTACCTATTAATAATTCATGCACAGCTCGCGGCGCGCTCAGAGAACCCGCCGTCTTGTGCTCTATTGTATATGCATCATGGTGCGTTTAGAAACTTCACTGTATGCGTATTACTGTCTCATATATGGTGCTTACACTTGCGCTCGCTAGAGCTATGTATATGCTGGGTTAGGGCCACATGCAGTGTCTCTCCGGTAAGGGCACCTCAGTCCGTTGTGTATGCACGGCGGGATGGGATTACGTTCCCCCATAGCGTCAGCAAACTGACGCAATGCGAAGTGAACCGTATTGAAAGGGAACGCTTAGGTTACTCACGTAACCCCGGTTCCCTGAAATAACGGGAACGAAGCATTGCGTCGCTGGCCGTGCTACAAACGTCTACGCAGCGAGTGTTATTCGGCTGCGCGCTTCAGTCGAATAATAATGAGCTCTTGACGTATTTCACCGGCTTATATAGGGACGTGTGCCACGCCCCCGCGCGGGCTCAAACGTCATTGGTCTGTATTTTCTACAGACGTTAACCAATAGGCTTCAATCACGGAGTAAACAGGAGTTTCCCCCATAGCGTCAGCAAACTGACGCAATGCTTCGTTCCCGTTATTTCAGGGAACCGGGGTTACGTGAGTAACCTAAGCGTTTTTTGCGTCATTATTTAACGCAGAAAATAACATGTCTTAATTCATTTTGCGCTTGAAATGCCTGAAATTGTAGCTGATGGAACAGGCAACAGAGAGTGCGTGGTACAAGGCAGAGGCTTTTTTTAACATGTAACAGTTCATTTTGAATGCTAGAGGAACATATTATTCAAAAATATTGTTTGCCAAGCCATTTTTTTTATTTGCTGGAGGAAAAAAAGAGGTGTCACTTGGAGAAGTTACACAATACTAGTTTTTTTGAAACTTATTGTAAACCTTCATTTTTTGTCTTCCAGTTCTTTTCAGTGTCTTATGGCTTTGTTGTCTGTGATGTCCGTGGTGCTGAAAGCGTTAGTAGATTATGCGCACCTCATCAGCTCTGCTTATTTGCGACCCTGAACTAATTTGCGCTGCTCTTAGTAAATTAGGTTGGTCATTATGAAAACAAGCTGTTGCACCTGTATTATTGAATTTGCGCCTTTTTAGTAAATAACCTGCATATATTCAGTGGCGGAGCCAGAGGGGTGTCCAGGGTGGGTCCACCCCATGTGCCACCCCAAATTTAATGCGCTACTTTCACTTAATCGCTATTATTATTTTCGACGTGCGGCAGTGCAGCACATTGTTAAAAACTAAAATTATGAATATTAACCCTCCCTGCGGTTGCGGCGCGAACTCTTTATTTTTCAATTACTGCGCAAAGAGACTTGGATTACTCTGCTGATTTTGGACATACAGATGGGATTTATACATCATTTAAAACGTTAAAGTGTCATTTTTTGTAAAAACTGAATACTGTGCTTTCACAAAATTAAGAAAATATACATAATGCGCGTTCTGTTATCTCTCCATCAGTGACGTCTTTTCAAAAACCCGTCAGAAAAATTACTGTAACTTAACGAATACTTTTTATACCATCAGAAGATAAATGTCATGTCTACATAATGCTTGGAATCTCTTTAAAATGATGTAAGTGAAGTTGTACTACATGTAATACTACATGATTTCACCGTATATGCTGGAAGTGTGGTAATTTTCTTGTGGACTGAATAAAGTCTAAGATTGCCAATTCTTTTTACAACAAAACCCAGCACCATGTTTTCATTCTTGACGTGATCTTTATAGGCTACTGTATGATTGTTAATTCGACTGGATTGCCACATTGAACTTGAAAGCGCGACGCGCATATCCGATAGTGCGCGTGCACAGCCAGAGCTTAAATGACTTCATTTTCGCGTCTTTTTGGCGGATATGCGCGTCGCGCTTTCAAGTTCAATGTGGCAATCCAGTCGAATAAACAATCATTGTGTGTGTGGTTGATGGTTAATATTATTTTTATATTAATGGGTTAAAACAGCCTTAGCAGGTTGGGTTTGTCCCTTTTTGACCCAACACTGGGTTGAAAATAAGTGGAGAACACTTCCTCCAGTGTCACTTAATATGAATTTGAATGGTTTGCAGATGAGGTGTCTAAAAGACCATGGCAATTTTAAAAATGTAGATGCCTGCTGCGCATCGACTGAGAATTTGAGAGCACAGAGGATAAGAAAGAACGGATACAAGCCTCCAATTTTCCATTGATGTGAAGTTTCAGTGTCCATGATAATCACATTATCTCTATGAGAGCCAAAGTCTGGATGGTACTATCTAGGAGGATTCATCCCTTATTAGACCTCTCATCAAGGACCCCAGAGGACACCGTGCAAGATTACATTTGTGGAGGATGCCATCTTACAGAAGAGAAACAGACATGTATGCTGTTTTTCTATTGAGAACCCATCCTGTGGTCTTTACTGTCATAACTGCAGCATGCTGTCATTTAAAATCAACCCTTTTTTTCAAATCTGTGGTTTGTAAAATCAAGATTCTTTCCACAAAGGAAATCCACAGAGCACTAAAAAAGCTTTTTGGGGGTTCTTAATGGCAATGTGCCTGCCACTAAACAATACAAAATAAAACCAGATATTGCTTTATTATATTGTTCCCAACAACAGCTATTTCACTCCGGCACCAAATGCGATTAAAGAAAGTTGAGTACGGTACAAATAAATGGGTTTTGTCTTATAGGTGGCTGCCCTTCCAGTAAACCACATGACCAGCATGGACTTGGCTCCCTCCTGTGGATCCAAAAGTGATCCATCTCCTATCCCTGCGGGGGTATTTTTAAACATTAACAGCAGATTGA